>NC_139230.1:56741472-56784934 GCF_977018435.1 Lepisma saccharinum | reverse complement strand
TTAAAGCTTACATTCAATTCCTTTTGTAAATTTAATGGTTATGTATATTGCGTTTCTTTGTCCAGTGTTAATTTTTCATTCAATAACACTGCATACATAGTTCCTAATCGAGGCTTAATCTGTATTCGAATCGTTGGTATATTTACTAAAAATAATAAATCACGATAAATAACATGTAACAAATAAATACCAGAATATAAAATTACTTTATTTTATACTAAAAATCGGTCAGTTACACAGAAAAAATAATCAATTTATCGCAATATGTATACTATGCAACTGGAATTAATGATATTATTAGTAGTTGTACCGAGGAAATTTACCTGTACTTGAGATGGTGCTGGACTTAAAACAGGGGCTTTAAAGTTCCCTTGGCTCAATTGAAGTTAAATGTAATTCCGGCAATTTATCGAATTTGTCCTCTTTGAATAATAAGCTATGTTAAACATATTCTGTTGTAGAAATACTTTGTTTCTTAAGATTTCATCGTAAAATTTTCGAATGTAAAGTTGTATCGTATACTCTCTTACAGCTGCATCGACCTCTGTGGAGTAGTGGTTAGCACAGCGCGCTACGATTCCAGTGTTCCCGAGTTCGAATCCTTGCCTAGACATGGGGTGATATTTGAAAGTGACCCTTCATCAATATCATCACTCAACCTCGTCGTCCTGATTAGCCAAAAAGTGGAAGAAAAGCTACGCTAAATAGCAAATACATGTCTTCTACAGCAGATTTACATTTTAATTTTCAATCGTTTTTTTCTTTAGAAGTGTGCACACCTTTACACATAGTGACATTAGCTTCTAGTTAGACTTCCTTAAACTAAACTTCATCTTATTCCATCGTTTTTCACACATTTTAAGAACATTTCACCTACTTATAACGTTTTCAGAGAACACGCATTAAGTGAACTTACGTAGAACATGAAATCATAAATTTAATATAAAGGTCTATCTTATTTTTCCTATCATATTTGAAAGCAAATTGGAAATTATTACCTTACTTCAAGTATGTCAATGGTAATGACGACGAAGGGGATTGCAATGTGCTTGGATAAACGTAGGTGTTTGAACTGACAAGATCTGGATATCGAATCCTAGACTCTCTGAATTCAGTCCTCTTTCTTTATATTGATGATACTTTACTTCTTTTTTCTAACTCTTGGGATAATTGCTACGATAGGATTCGGTTGCCCTGTACCTCATCATGGGTTTGGCTTTCGGATATCCTGATATCGCTTACTCACTTTTCCTAACATTGCCCAACAGGCGATATTTGAAGATATATTATTATTATCATTTAAAGACCTACGGCTAAGATGTACTTTATGCAGGATTCATTAATTCCTCTTTACCAAGGTTAGTTTTCAGTCAATAGAAATGGTGAATCATAGTTTAGGTGCACGGTTTTTTAGAATTGGTTAGTTGTATGACAATTGGAACAAAATGAAATAAGCCCTAATCGTACAACTTAAATATTTGTAGTGGATGAGGAGCAGTACACGAATGAATTACTAGTTTATGTTTATTTTTTAATTTGAGTGAGTAAAATTTTGAGCTCATTCTCTGTAAATTGTACTGATGAGATTGAATTGGACTATAATAGTGAAATTGTAGCAAATTAATATTGAATGAATGTTTCTACCTAATTTATAGGAACTTAGGAACATGTTGGAGTATTTGGAAATTTGAATTTTTAAATTGATTCTTACTTGATTATACACAAATAAATGGGGTGTAAAGGGTGATCCTTCCACGTAGGACACCCAATTGTCAACCTCACTTCCACGTAGTACACCCTGGACTGCAATTTGCAGACTAACGAGGCCCTGGCGACTGGCCTTATGGCCAGCATAATTCTGTGTGTTGTCCTGTATTTTATCCTTAAGGGGGAGACAGACAATTTCCGCTAGGTCTTTCTTGCTGCGGCAGCTGCCGATCACTGTTGCCAACTTCGCACTGGCTCTTTCGTGCACTCGTTTGGGTGTGAACTGTGGCACCCGAGCCCTGACCCACTATGATGCCACCACTGGCTCCGGCCCACAAAGACCACTTTTGCCATGAGTGTGCATTTTGCACGTGACGTGATATTGTTATATTGGCTGCGCCACTCGCCCCCTCTTACCTCCTCAGCTACTTTTTTTATAGCGACGTGGCTAAGGTGAAGATGACAATATTGTTATCCGGGAATCCTTTATTTTCGATTTCATATGAGCGAGATCAAATCACCAAATCTAGGCGGTGAAAGTTAAGAATAAATTGCCGTCACTTTAAAGCTAACAGTAATAGCAGCGCCCCAACCCCTCTGACACCTAAATTTACCCTGGAATGCACTTTATGCAGACTTCGTTAATCTAGCTCCTTGAAAGTTACCTTTAGCTCTATTAATGGTGAAATTTAGCTCTTTATGCGCATCAGGTTTGGCAACTCTGCCAGGATGGCCGTAGGAGGCAAGGAAAAATGCATTAGGCTTATGGGACCATTTTTTATTCGTTCTCTCGGGAATATCAAACATCCAATGACGTAGAAAAATACATGCACGGAAAAAGGACACGTTGAACTATGTCATAGTAGTAGGAAAAGTCGAAATTCCCATTTCATTAGCCGTAACTTGAAGTTGAAGTTGATTTCCCATAAGGAATACATGGAATTCTGTAAATACTTATTGCTCATATTTTTCAAACATCGTGTCTAGCTCACTATTCAACTTGAAAAACAGTTTCCACTTTCAACATGGAGAGAAATTCATACTTTCTTGCATGCTAATCCCTTTTTTAAATAGCAGTGCCCAATCCGACGATATTGAAATAAATGCACAACTGGTGCGTAATTGTCCCTCTTCGCCTTAAGTGTGCTGAGAGCCCCTTTACAGCCTCAGCTTTTAACCTAAGTCAGAATGTTTTAATATTTTAGTTATGCAACGTTACAGTTTATGTTAGTTGTTATGGTAAGGGGCTGGACCCCGTATAACGTGACAAGTGCAAAATAGCCTAAGTGCTGACGCACCCAAAATGTTATATTCAAATTCAAATACACAAATAAGTAAGGTATATATTTAATGGCATGCTTATTATTTTTCAACCTGCGTGTAACCGAATCGACGGGTATCAGAGTACCAAACCAACACCACCCTCGCCATAGAACTTCGGTGAAGAGATCGAAAGTATACCACTCAACGCGCCCGGCCACCGAGGCGGAACCAACTGTTTGAAGGGTCCATTTTAACTCCCCCGCACTTCTGGGCCTGTGGAGCCCTTAGCACCGTGACTAGCCTGAAGCACTTCCAAATAAGGTTCCTTTAAATCGCCACCAACGGACTGGAGTAAAGGAGTGACCAAAAATAACAGATGAATGAATGCTTGTATATTCATAAAGTGATGAATCAGTTTACCTTTACAGTTCAAGACAAAGAACTTGGAGGAATACCAACAAATTACCCGTATGTTGTTACTTTATACTCTTATTGCGTGTGATTGGACACTTGCAATATAGCGATGTTAGAGGTGACCTGCGGAGGCACTCAAATGTCAACATCTCTTCCACATCCTGGGCTGTATTTTTACAGGCCAGCGAGGCTCTGGCCCCTGGATCCACATCCACCATAATCCTCCATAGGGCTTCCCACGTGTGTTTGTGATTGTTCCTTCATCCATTTCATCATAATGTTGCAAATAGTCAAAAGTGGCAGAAAAGCGACGTAAAATAAATCAAACCAAATCATCAATAACTTGCAATATTAAAAGATGGTCATGTGATTGTTACTAAAGAGAAAAGGATTACTATTATGTTCAGCATCGTCTTCATAGAAATATGACTTATCTTCAACTTTCGAAGATGTATCTGTATCTATTGGATATATTTTTCATTGAAAACTTTCTGCTCCGACTCTGAGGCAATGTTATCTTTAAGAACTACATTTTGATCCAGCATTGAACCCTGTTACAATTTCGTTTCCCTGTTCACAAGGCCATACGTGGCTGCAACGTGACATGAGTTTCATTTCTGGTGAAGATGGCGTCTCCAAGCCGAGAATCCCAACCTGGGTCTCTGAGGGATTTCGTGAGGATTTTCAATTTAAAGAATGTTATAAGAACCGAACTTCTAGAAAAAGACCACCAGTATGTTTCCGTGGAGAAGCTGAAAATATCATCCTTTCCGAAACAGTTGTAGAAAATAAGGTTGGGAGTTCGAGGAGGAACAGACTACCTTTAATCGAGGTGAAACGACGGTGATAAATAACATCTTTCAAGAGACTACCAAAAGTGTATTTAACTCCACGTTTCATACTAATTTATACAGTTCCATGCTGTTAATCAGTGATACCAACGGATGTAATATGCGCCAAGAAGCAATGAAAAACAACTAGGCTAACCGAGACTGAAATGAATGAATGAATTAAAATGATTGGGTGCATCAGCACTTAAGGCCATTTTGCACCCTTCAATATATTCGGGGAAATATACCCTTACCTAAAATTCTGACTTGAGGGATTAAAACAAGGGGTGTTAAAAGCCCCTTGGGAAAACTTGAAAGTGCCAGAGGAAATGAGTAAATATGTCTATACTGTAATTTAAGGAAACAATATTATACTTAAGAGTCGCTGAAGACAACGTTCAGATATTAAGAAAGAATGACATTGTTATAATTTTCTGGTAAGACTAAGCTAGTAGCGTAGTGAGAGGTTACTCCTTCTGTAATGGAAGTGCTGTTCAAAAGCATATGTATTTTGTTTATTATTATTGCTGGTCTATGCTAACGTTAAGATAAAATTTAAGTAAAACATTTGCAATACCATGAAATTAACTACGTAAATCAACGAGATAAAGACAAAGCACCTTAACAACAAACAAACAAAGCTTCACTGATCTGGGGTTCATAGCTATCGATTTCTCTGAGGTTATGGTTAGAATGTCAGACAGATATGTGGAAGCTGTTCTTTTATATTGTATACTGTATATTGCAAAGCGGCCTTTGTCAGGATATTGTGGAGGAAAGTATAGAATATGGTATTTACTTCAAGTATGATCCTCTACAACTGCACGGTCACCTGCCAAAAGAAAATGGGACACCTAGACCCTGACACGCTCGCTTCATTACAATGTGTGTGTGTGTTGCCTGACTCTACGGCGATGAGCGAACTTTAATAGCAAGTTTTCAATAGAAATTTCATGATCTAGGTGTCCCATTTTTCTTTCTACTTCCATATCTCCTTTTTCTCTTTATCTTCTTCCCCAATTCTGTTAATTGCGAGTTCACAACCACCGTTTTTCACTTTCCTCACTTTCTCTGCACTTGCACTATTTCACTAATATCTTCGCTAGTTAAGTCTTAGAAATTATAGTAGCCCCTCCTCTTCACTCATTTTCATTCTCCCCTCTCAAGATTCTTTGCTCTCTTTATCCAGAAAAAATACAGTAAAGAAATTTCCAGATTCCTTATTTGCGTCTCTCTCCCCAATCGGTCTCTGTCTTTTAATAAAGGTTTTCATTACCGGCTCTATGTTAGAGTCAACTATTTTCTTAATAAATTTTCTTTGGACTGGAAGATAATGTGAAACTTGGTCTCTTGATCACCGCATAGCGGTGTAGTACTCCCGTTTGAGTTTAACATGTGTCCGTCCCCCGAGTCTGAACCAGGCCACTGGAAAGAATACTCTCCGTTAGACCAGAGCCAAAATTGTACTGTATATCGCCATTTGGATGTTATTTTAAGGAATTATGACGATTAATCAGCGAATTGTATTCGTAGTGTTGAAAATATATGATGCTTGGCCACGGACGTTAGGCGTATTAATTAAATTTGTCTTTTTGAATTTCGCAGGAAATATATATGCTCATTCCTTCAGAACCAATGTTATTTCTTGGTTTCGCTTTAGTAAGTCAAAATAATAATGCCTTACTGGTATTTCTGCTTAAATCAGAACGAAGGCTTTTTCTCAGTAACGAAAGAAAATCCGACGTATCGGTAAACCGATTAGTCTCTTCATAATAAGTTTTGCGTGCAACGTGAAGTTAATGTCATGAAGAATTACTTCAAGCGGTATTTACTTGTCAGTGGATCCTCCTTACACGGAAAGGCGGCCTCGTTAGGAAATTTACATACAATATTTCACGTACATTCCGGTTTCTGAGCTTCCGTTTGGGGTTTAATTACGGGTTTGCTTCCCGCTGGCCTATCTGCGTGACTGAGCCGTTACGGAAGATTTTACCAAACCGTCACGAGATATCTGTCGGAATTACTGTAAATGGAAATAAGTGTCTTGTTAGTGCTATTGGAAATGCATTGCAGTAAAACTGTTACACACACCCTCTTCTTTATCGCAAAGGAATACCGTAAGAAAACGAACTTGAAGAAGAAGAAGGCTCCAGTTGTTAACACCGTGCAAGGAAGAAATGGATTCGCACCCCGCATGTGATCCTTCGTGCATTACTGTGGAAAAGGGTCTAAATTTGCCAGTGACGAACGCATCTGGATTCTTGTAGCAAGGAGGATGAGATGGGGGGGGGCTCCAATTTGCATAACCATCAACATCCCCTGCGGGAACAGCTACCGCACGAAGTTGAAAAGAAGTTGCTGACGAAAAGAGAAGACGAGGCTCATTTTGTTCCCTTTAAGGAAAACCAGTCGTGTGCAAAACAGAGTAATGGGGGAGGCCCAATTTTGCTTTTAAAATACCTCAAAGAAGACCTCTTTCCAAGCACGTGCCAGTTTCACAGAGGCTATCAAAACATGTGAACATTCTTACGATTGCGTCACAACTGGAATGTAACGAGAAACTTTCCTTCTTTTCTAGAAACACTGATCTCGTCAAGACATGGGCATCGCCGGAATTTTGAAATTTGGGGGAGGATGAGCCCATTGATTTCCATTGATAGTGGAAATAATGAAAATAATTATTACCGCCCTTATGGTTATTATTACAAAACAATAAATACTATAAACTAATACAAATAAACCAATTTTATTCTAAATTATTATTATTATTATTATTATTATTATTATTATTATTATTATTATTATTATACCCTTGGAGAGACTTCTACTCGATCCACCAGATGAATGAACATACAACACAACTATGTCTTTTTTCTAAATTTCGTACAGTAAGTGTACTGAAATGCATAGTTATTCTATTTTGTTATTAACATTTACACATCTCGTTTTTGAAAGGGGCCTCCCCGATGGCGCAGTGGTAGCGTCGTCGCCTTGTAATCAAGGGGTCCCGGGTTCGATACCCGGTGGAGGCACAAGTGGTTCGGATCCCACTTTAAACTGTAGGTCCAGTCCCGATTAGCCTAACTGTGCATAAAGTGGACTTAAAAACACATATCAACCATATCGTTTTTGAAAAACCTTTAAAAGTTAAGGGGAAATTTGAGTCACGGTGTTCATGTTGTGTGACCTCTCAGATAAAACTCAATTTTTTGCAATTTTGCAAACTGTGGAATCATTGATTCTTTCATTTAAATAGAATAATATGAAAATATAAACGGGTTTCAGTATTTTACACTTCATTTTTACGACTTAACGCATTTTTCTTCGTTATTCTGCTCGAATATAAACCTATGGAACTTTTATTTACGTTATTAGCCATACAAATAAGCTTTCTGACAATGCAATTTTCCAGGGTTCGACACTCCCTCCCGCCCGACGCCCATGCGTCAAAGAATACCGCATCAAGACTGAACAAGACAACCAAGACCGCTTATTTCTTTTTTAAAGAAAGAGTACAAGATAAGGGCACTAACCTCTCACCTTGAAGTGCATGCAATGTCATACCTCGGAAGGTGTCATGTAGATTTCCTTTGCTCATCAACTCCTCTGTTTGAAAGAGTTGCAATTGTTCGTGCATAAATATTTAATCTGTACGTCCACGTTCAAGGTTGTCTTGTTCCAAACTTGGAAGGCACTATACGTAAGTAAGGTGTGTCCACCTGCTGTACGCTCAAGAATACCGAGTACCTACACAATCTATTTATACTTCCAGAGAGATATTAAACCCTTTGAAAATCTTCTGAGCTATTTTACTGCTGTTGATACTGTTAATCGTATTGGGAATTCCTAGCCTAAACATGGACCTAGGCTAGTGTTTCTCAATTTGGGTTTTGTGTAACCCTCGCATACAATGAAATTCTTTAACTTTTTTTTTTAAAAAAAAAGCATAGGCCTATATAAAAAATAAAGACTAAACCTTATTTGATAGCAACTGTATCCAACTTAATTAAGTCTCATCAATGTTCAAAGAAGTTTTTGAGAAATATAAAAATCATTGAAATGCATTTTGTGGCTACCATTTTAAAAACTGAATATAAAACCTATTTGACCATGTGAAGAGGTAGACATTGTTGATTAAAAAGTCAAAATATTTAATCGTAATAGCAGTTAAAACGTTCACAAAAAAAAACTAGTTTTCCACCTCATAATAGAAAAAGCTTAAAATTATTCACATAATGTCTGAAATAATATAACTAGAAATCAAGAAAACACTTGTTTGGCTCTTTTGTGAATCTGTGTGTTAATAACAAACACTCTTAATTGTTTCGGGCCGAGGTGGTCCAATCGGTTGGACGCCTGACTGTTACGCGGGAAACCCGGGTTCGATTTCAGGGTGGATGATCTAAGATTGGAAACCTTCTTTGACCTTGCCCCTGCATAAAACGGCTTTGCACCCAGCCTATGATTCATAGGTACCTTTGGGCAAACCTGGGAGGTAAAGGCAGCCGGATCGTGGTGGCGATCACATCACCTCCGAAATGGCTGAGATCGTAAGTGTGTGCGGCCGCACCTCAATATCCCTCCCACCCCAATCTGCTTTCATATCACGGTACAATGAGAACTGGGTACCTTTAATACTAGTTTTATATCAAAAGTTTTAACGAGGCTACAGTACGTATGAGGTTTGACAGTTTATCGCTGCACTCATTAATATTAGGCATTTATGCACTAATTACATTCATTTAGAGCTCCATCGTAGCTGAATTGTAATGTTCGTTCCAGGTAATCAGGAGAGAGACGGTTCTACCAGCCATGTGAACTCATGCGTGTGTTTCAATTTCATACGCTGCACTACAGCAACGCAATTTTTGATATAAATTACTAATTAATCTTCGTTCACAATAGTGTGTCCACTGTACAGTACCGCAACTCGCTTACAGAGCGTACAAGCATGATCTTGGTAGAAGGGCATTTCAATATATTTATATGTATAATTTGTTTGATTTGATTTTTGTTCAATTTTATATCCTTTTGGCTAATCGCGACGTTGAACATAAGCGATGATATGATGAAATTGACGAAAGGACACTCACAAATAACACCCACGCCGGGATTCGAAACCTGGACTCTTGGCGTCGTAGCGGGTTGTGATAATCGTCCTGCCACGGAGGGCGGCTTAATTTGTACAAAAGGCTAGTCATGATAAGTGACTTATATATTCTCTGTTAAAATCTTTGATTTTTTGAAAATTAACCAAAATTTTCAGTTTAGATTTTCATCATAATGAATTACAAGATTTGTGAACATGTTGGTTATGATTTCACAAGTAAAGGGACAAGGTTAGCGACGACATTACTTGATTCGTGTCAAGATAACCATGAAATAAAGACCAGAGGTCAAATTACTCTGAAAATGTTACTAAAGTATCGAGGCATAAACAAGAAGTCAGAAATCGAGGCTTTCCAGTTTCCGGGGCTACTACAAGGGGGATAAGTTGGATCAAACAATCAATCATCCTGCAAAGCGTATGATCTCTTAGCAGGTTGGAAATATAGTTAGGGATCATGATTCCGGCCAGCACATAAATATCCGGATCGGGTATCCAAGAACCATTGTTCTCCCGGAAATATTTTCATATATAACTTTCATACGAATAAATGTTTTGTTGACACAGGGATTCTAATCTGCTTGGTTCATGCTTCTCATATGCATTGCTTTGAAGGAAGCTAAATCACAAAAAGTATCATGAACATTGTGTAAAATATGCCTTGTAGCCAACACCATACCCTCCAACATCGATGGCGTCGCCATAAATTGGAGTTTTATTGTAGCTGTCATGGGTGCTACGGTACCAGGCCATTTGGCTTACGTGTTTTAGTATTACGTATTAGAAAGATTTAGTGGAGATGTGGAACTCGCCTGTCTTTGTAGATATACTACAACACAATTTGTAAGTCAAGTTGCTATGTGTAACTTTATGTTGTTATTTTCTCATGTTAGTTGTTTCAAATGTAAAATGGAAAAATGTTGTATTTTAAATATTTATTATGTACATCAATTTTTGTAACTATCGAAGTTCAAAAAGAAGACGGAGAAACGCAGCTCCACCAGAAATGGACGTTACATCGTGACAGGAACGAAACATTCGCTTCATGCACGATCTTTCGTTCCTGGAGAATGCTTCTGTATCGAATTCCTGGAGCTTTTACCTGGTATTTACTCAGGGATCTTGGTTACGTAATCCTGACCACGACTTAAGGTCTTTGGTGTCTCCTCTGAAGCAACAGGGATGGAAGCATCCACCTGGTTTCTCGACCTTACCTTGCGGCATTGAATCAACTTTTTGCTTCCTCTTACAAATGAAACTCAAGAAGGTGGACTAGACCACGGAACTTGTTTGATTTGTATAGCTGAGAATAGCACAAAATGGCTGAGAATGTGAATGTGTGGGACTCAATCCCTACACCCTCATCATGGCATGTTGCAATGGACAGGGGTAGTTTTACCTTTTTTAACGTATTACCTAGATATATCTTGGAAAGGAAGATTTTTTTCATTTAGTTACATATCAGTATTGCTACCCTTTAACCCATTCATCCCCGCTGTTCCATTAATAGAACACATTATATATATATATATATATATATATATATATATTTAATACAAAGTTTATTTGTAGGGAACCTCGGCGATTCCTTTGCTTGAATATTAAGACCTGGTGTCACTGCTAACTGTCAATTGAGGAATTGTTGGTTTGAACCTGTTTGTTTGCTGTAGAATGTGTCTGAATTTCATGAATCTAAAAGAATGGACAAAGGGTAAGTAATAATCTTATAAATCTGTAAGGTAACCAGTTCATTGTTGTTTACATGCACACTATTGTTGTAAATATATCAAAGAATGTATCATAAAGTTTTCGTTTTAGAAAGTTACTCTTTCTTGCTTGTAGCTTGAACCAAATTCGGATGTTCCATTAATGGAGCAGTGGGAATGAATGGTTTGGGGGTTTTCTTAGTACACATTATTCAAAAGAAGAATAATTTGATGGCTGTTTAAGAATATTTTTGAACATTTTATTTGGATTTGAGTACTTCTATAATTGTTTTGTTTAATACGTTAATATTAGGTAAATGTAAATTCTGTGCAATGTTTTTATATTGATTGAATCTATACATACGGTACATACTATGCATCAAACGACTTTCTTGGATAAAGCTTTTTGTGGCGAACTTGTGTGTGTGTGTGTGTGTGTGTGTGTGTGTGTGTGCGCGTCTATAATGTAAAACATAGTTTGATAGACTGAAAGAGTGTAACACACATACATGTCCTCACTTCTCGATATCCTCATGCTAAGAAGAAGACCAAGATAATACCCATAAAAACAAGAAACTGGTCAAAGTCAGACATTCCTACGTCACAGGAAAAAGAATGGACACTGCCAGATTTTCTGCCATCAGACTATTCACCTGTAGACTTGTTTGAGTTGTTTTTTGGTGATCGTGTTATTGAGATGATAGTGAACTACTATAATTTGTATGCATCAGAAAAAATGAGATGGGACATAATGTTTCAAAGAGGATGTTTATTTTAGGTATGCTCCTAATTAGTGGTGATGTTTCCCTTCCTAGGTGTAGAATGTACTGGGAGGAATAAGCAGACTACCATAATACTGGCATTTCTTCTGCAATGTTATAACATGTACTTTGATAATTCTTTCACATCCCCTTCTATGTTGTGCTGTGTGGTTTTTACGCACACAGCTGGAAATTGGAAAGTATATATGTACGAATTTATTTCTTTGTAAATACTCTGGCCTAGGTTGCTTTTTGCCCGATAGCAGGGGAAGCCAACGGTTGCTTTCCCTCAACGGCTTCCCTGTTTGAAAGGTAACAATAGGACCGTGCTCCGGCGGTTTGGAGGGGGGTCGTTTGTTGGAGGTATAAATACCGGTTCCGACTTGTTAGGGTCTCTCATATCTCAGAATCTCAGGCTCTCAGATACGCAGGCAGTTGCCGGCTCGCAGATACTTGGATACAAGGCCCGATTGATTGCGGAAGTATTTATGGATGCATAGAAATACACACAGAGTGAGCACCGTAGGTTAGGGACCTCTGCGTGATAAACAGCGAGGGCGGGTTAGTGCTATGCTAAATAGTGCGCTCGTAGCTCAAATAAGATATAC
The DNA here is from genome assembly GCF_977018435.1 of Lepisma saccharinum. Classification (NCBI taxonomy): domain Eukaryota; kingdom Metazoa; phylum Arthropoda; class Insecta; order Zygentoma; family Lepismatidae; genus Lepisma; species Lepisma saccharinum. Next base: position 56,772,538 of record NC_139230.1, on the reverse strand, counting down.
TGCACTGATGAGAGGACGGCGTAGGGACTCTTGCGTGATAAACGGCGAGAGCGGGTTAGCGCTATGGTAAATAGTGCGCTCGTGGAGTGAGTCCTTAAAAGTGCAATTCTATGTGTTTTGGGGCAAAAGGCAACCGGGAGCAGTTGATATTGGATTTGTAATGAAAAGATGTATATACGGCGAAGGATAGAAGTGTAAATAAACTGTACATAAACATATAACTGTGTGAGACGTTATTTTTGGCAAAATTTGGAAGAGTTCAAACAAATGGCTCATGATGCTACTGGGTCAATCAGAAATAGCAGAGTATGTGCTGCAGCACTAACGTATGTAAAACATGTTCAAAAGCAGAAGAGGAGGTACTACGACTAGACAACTGACCAACATAATGGTATTAAGCCCCTATCACACGGAACTGGAAATCTAGTAGGAATGCCCTAATTGGCGCTGAACTAATTTTCTAGGTAGCAATCATGGCCGCCTGGCTGACTGCTTGACTGGTTTGGAGAAATAGGACATGTTCTAATTGCTACTTGCTTTCCTCGACTGGATTCTGTGGAACAGCCAATCAGAGCAAAGTTCCGCCATGTGAAGATAATCTGTGAGTGCACAAAGGAGCGCTTTTGTCTGTGGTTTCCGAGTGTTACTCCAGCAATGTATAACGTATACAGCATGAAAGGCGCGTTGAGTGACACCATATATGCTGAGTGCACGGTGTTTACATTTGAAAGAACTAAAATATTCTTCCATACGTGTACAGTAAACGTTGTAAAGTATGTATTTAAGCAGCGCCATTGTTTTGTACCTAATAACGTTTTATACGAAACGTTATTCCTCTCGGTTGAATAGTTATCGGCTTTTAAAAATGTGAAGTGATACATTGTTTACATCTCCCGCGGCCGCCATTACAACTTCCTTCGTATGAGAACAAAAGTCTATCGACAAGTACGCTGATAAGTACGTGTGAGGCGAAAACTAGCAAATTGGTAGCCAGTCCAGCGCCAACTAGGGCATACCTACTGGAAATCCAGTTCCGTGTGATTCGGGCTTAACTCTAATCAGATACAATGACAACAACGTGGTTACAATTGCTTCTACACAGGCTGGTGTAGTTAAGTAAAGAAGTGGAGCAGAAGTGAGAAAAAGAGTATTGGAGTTGCCTAACCAGCAGCCATCATTAATTACAACACATATACTGGTGGAGTAGATGAGCTTGATGATAATATTTCCTGACAGAATGAATATTCGATGAAAAAATTCTATTGGCAATTTTTCGCATTTCCAATAAATGCCAGTATTAACAATGCCTGGCAATTGTACAGATTAACAGCCAAAGGTAAAGAAGAATCTCACCAGAAAGCAATTACAAGCAAGTATTATATTGATAATAAAATAAATATTTTATAATTTATGTCATTTATAAAAAACCTACCCATTCATTCCCACTGTTCCATTATTGGAACATTATTTTTTGGTAATTCGACACAATATTGGTTAAAAATTGGTAATTATTTGTCAAACTCATGCCCTTTGCAGTAACAATAATGCAGAAGCAATTTTTTTTAAAAATAATAATTGATAATAAATGGGATAATACACCCAATAATGCATATAGTGGAATTATGATTGATTTTGATTCGTACCTAGAAGCTCACTAGTACTATGTTTGCATAAATAATTAGGTGACGTTACAATCTAAATATAGTCTCCCGGTTCTCCCCAATTCACACCAGAAAAAAAGTCGTACTCCGGACATGACACTTTTTGGTGCGGTTTGTTTATTTTCATGTCGCAGTCAGTTTCCTAATTAATCATTAACTATTATACAGTTTAATCGATCGGTGTCTATGACTATGTGTGGAAGTGAGTTTGAACGAGCAAGCAATTTTCGCTCTTCTAGGTCTTTATAATGGATGTTCGACTGTGTACTAAGTAGATGAACTAAACATTCTCAAAAAATGCCCTACAAAATGGTCTTAAAATTAGAAGTCAATGAACTATAAACTTCTTTTAGATATTAAAATATACGCTTGGTTTATTTTAAACATATAAATTACAAGACTCGTGTACTTTTGAAAGAACTCGAATAATTGGACATATTTGAATGTTGGATGTTTCAAGATCTTGATGCTAAGGGGGAAACTTATATTGTAATTGCAGATGCCTGCAACGTTAAGTCTTCGATTTTTTCCTATCTCTTCCTGACTCCCCTATCTCTTTTAATTTGAGACAAGGTAAAAGGTGTAGAAATTTGGGAGAAGCTGATTGGATTCAAATGTAAACGACTGCGAAAGATTACTATGCAGTTCAGATACCTAAAAAAAAAATGATAAAAATTCAATATGGAACTGAAAACACTAACTAACTAACTAACTCCCTAGGCTTCTTAAACCCGAAGGTTCATGGCTGCAGCAACACAGGCCTTCCATCTTTCCCTATCTTGAGCAAGTTCTATATACTCTTTTCAATCCCTACCGATTTCCCTTAGGTCCATCTCAACGTTGTCCCTCCATCTTCGTCTTGGCCTTCCTACAGGTCTCTTACCATAAGGTTTCCCAACAAGAATCCTGTAAACTCCTCTTTCCTCTCCCATTCGTGCCACATGGCCTGCCCACCTAAGTCTTCTTGATTTAATTATTCTAATAATATCTGGACATGAATACAAATTATGTAGTTCTAAATTATGTAACCTTCTCCACTCACCTGTCTCCTCATCCCTTTTAGGTCCAAATATTTTCCTAAGGATCTTGTTTTCAAATACTCTCAGTTTATGTTCCTCTTTCAATGTAAGGGACCAAGTTTCACATCCATATAATACTACAGGCAAAATTATGGTTTTGTATATTTTAACTTTTAGTTTCTTAGATATTAAACGAGAAGACAAAAGTTTATGAAGAGAGAAGTAACATGCATTTCCTGAATTAAGCCTACTTTTTATTTCCTCTTTAATATCATTTTCATTTGTTAATATTACTCCTAAGTATTTGAATTTGGAAACTGGTTCAAACGAGTTGTTATCAATAATTAGATTTTGATTATTACCTAACACTTGGTTTCGGCCTGTAAGCATATATTTAGTTTTCTCTTTGTTAACTTCCAAACCTATCTCTTTAGCAGTTTTGAAAAATATTTTAGCATTATTCTTAATTGTATTCACATCATCCCCCAGTAAGTCTACATCATCTGCATATGCTAACATAATTTAATTTTAGTCCTTCTTTAGTTTCTTTTACCTTCCTAACAGCATATTCTAAGGCAAAATTAAAGAGCAATGGAGATAATGCATCTCCTTGTTTTAACCCATCATGAATTGTAAATTTGTCAGACATATTAATACCCACACGAATTTTACTTTCTGTTTCACTGGTGCATATTTTTATCATACTAACAAGCTTCTTAGGTATTCCAAACTCTACTAATATATTATATAATTTCTCTCTTTTGACCGAATCAGTTTATGTTCCTCTTTCAATGTAAGGGACCAAGTTTCACATCCATATAATACTACAGGCAAAATTATAAAAGGTAAAAGGTAAAGTGTTCCCCTGTGCATAGCACTACGCCATGAAGGCGTATAGGGGGTGTTGGGGGTAACGCCCCACACTTTCTTGATCCGGTCGTGAGTGGGGGTGATGTGATCAGCATCACGCCCCTGACCGCCTTTACCCCCCAGGGTTTCCCCCAGGTACCCATGTTATTCGACGCTGGGTGGGCGCCGGGGCCGCTTCCACCGTTAGAAAAGTTCCCGGATTTGAACCGGCCGGGGATCGAACCCGGGACCTTGAGCATGGTAGTCAGACGCGTTACCGACTGAGCCACCGCGGCCACGTCACGGCAAAATTATGGTTTTGTATATTTTAACTTTTAGTTTCTTAGATATTAAACGAGAAGACAAAAGTTTATGAAGAGAGAAGTAACATGCAATTCCTGAATTAAGCCTACTTTTTATTTCCTCTTTAATATAATTTTCATTTGTTAATATTACTCCTAAGTATTTGAATTTGGAAATGATTTGACCTATAACCATTTCGAGAAAGTATGAACCCCCCTCAGGCAGATTTGGCTACACTTAAAACAAGATCAACATGCCCATATGAGCTTTTTGCTCAAGTGTGGAACCCTGTCTAATCCAAGATTTTTGTAAAAATGCCCTCGGGAATTTCCCGGGAAAGTATGACCCCCCTCAGATTGATTTGCCTACACTTACAAAATCTACATCTGCCAGATTTTTGTCCATAAGCTTGTTAAAAATATGCTCCTCTTGATATTTTTTTTGCCTACACTTAAAACTAGGCCAAACGTATTAACACACACACACACACACACACACCCACACACCCCCCCCCCACACACACACACCCACACACACATATTTACTTCCGGTTTAAGTTCAATTGGGCACCAGGCTCAACTTGCATATCTAGTATTAAGATAATGTAATTCTTCTAGAATTGCTCTGTGACTCTCTCATTTCTTACATCATAAACATATGATTTTTCACCTATGAGAATAACACTACATATGGTGTCATCAGGGAGTGTATCGTGGAATTCACAGATAATTTTAATGTTTGTCCTGTCATTAACCACAAGTTGTTTCCTTTTTGAAGTGTTGATGACAAACATGGGTCTCTGTGCTTTGAATTCATCTGGTGTGTAATACATGTCAGTATTGCCAGTAGTGACCCTTTCGTATGCTGTAAATGCTTCATATAATTTAAGGAAATCATCCTTGGACATGTCTAAATTATAATTTTCTCTAGGAAATACCTCATTTCTGCCATTTTTAAGATATATGTTCTTGATGTTGCAGTTATCAAATCTACTTGAATTTTTTTCCTGATTATTGTGTCTTCCAGTCTGAAACAGTACCACCACAAAATCCGGCATGTCATATTGTATACTGGAGAATGAATTTGTAGCATCAAACTCATAATAGGTACCAGCGGCAGGCTTCTGTACACATTGATATGTATAAAATTGTAAAGGTACTTGTGGATTTTTTATTATATCTGCTTTGTATTTAAGAGCATAACTGGCTTCATATTCAACAACTGGGATTCTTAGCTCCATAGTCTGAATAATGCATTTGCCTTCATCAGGTAGGGTATTGGGCAGAGCTTCCCCTGTAGAATTTAATGTACTGTACCTCATCAAAGCATTATTATCATTGGCAGCTCTTCTAAATGTGATTCTTAAACCACCCTTCCACATAATATCTTTGTAATCTGAGAAGAATCCTGGCAACAGGCGCATGGGGAACAGCACTGTGTGGCTTTTGGATAATATTTTATCACCAGCCTCAAATCCACCTATTTTGTAGTATGATGCCTCGGTTTTGGATAATTTTAGTGTGGCCAGAGCTGTGGAGGTAATGCCGGGATAATCCACTCTGTTTATAACAACACCATGCTTTCTGATCTCAATTTCAGAGAACAGATGCGGCACAAAATTGTCTACCAATCTTATATTTGAATTTGCCGGATAATCTGTTCCATCGAGCTTTACAACATCAAATTTGATGTATAGATCTGCTCTGTGGGGGTGTATAAAGCCATCCCCTACATCAAGATCAACCTCAATTTCTGTGTTGGGTTGATTTAAATTTGCAAATGTCCTCCTGTTTGGGGGGAATGATTGTAGCTCATAACTCTCAATATTTTCCATTTTTTTGTATGTATTTTTATTTAAATATTAATCTCTATGATAGCAGTTGTTGTGGCTCCAGCAAAATCAACTATTTCTTCTTTTTCATTAGTGACCATCAACTCAATATAATCTATTCTATTATGGCACACAGGAAAATATAATGTTGGGGATGGAGTGTAGATGATGGGCTCCATAAATTCAGATTTAGGTTTGAATGTTGCAATAATGCCAGTTTGTTTGTGAGTGCCTATGCCATTTGATTTGGTGATCATACCCTCGGCCACATTACAGTGAATATTCAGAGTCTCTATGGCTAAGAATTTAGGTATATTAATAGCAGTGTGTTTGATGGCTGGTTCAAGTTTTGTGTTGTTCTCAAAGCCTAACAGCTCTCCTATAGTACCCAGATCCACTGTTTCTGTAGCAGATACAATCTCTACTCTGTGAGTGACAGAATTTTGAGTTAATACTATACCTCTGGGTAATTGAGCATTTAGAGTGGACAGATTATACTGCCCTGGAGTGATGAAAATATTTTGATCACCAACTGCAATTTTGTTGTTGTGGTGTGTAATATTAGAGATCAAGTACATGCCATAAAATGCTCTGAGAGCTATTGTTTTGGGATACACTATATCATCATGTAATTTGAGTTTCAATATTGAATTTTGGCTGGTGAGATGGAACACCCCCATAATGTTTTAAATACCACAGGGCTTTTTGAAAATTTTCAATTGATGGTTTATTTATTTGAGACATATATCTAAGAACAGATAAACACAAATGTCCACAATTAACATCTTTGAAGTTTTGAACACGGCCATTATTGTAATAAAGATTAGTTGATTTTAGATATTTTACTAAATTTTCAGGTGGAACACCTCCAAATGAATCAAACACAAATGCCTCATTTTTTAAATATTTAAGATAACAGATCCAGTGAGTGCCCTGATTTTTGTACTTATCCAAATTAACAATGCCACACTCTTTGTTGAGTGGTTGTTCTGGCAAAGAATCAGACATGTACACACCTCTAAAATGTTTGATGCCCAGTGGCTTGATTAAAGCTTCAATATCTTGGTTTGTAAGCGGCTCTTGTTTTTTTAAACTTATTCATGGCTCTCTTAACACCTTTGCCTTGTTTCTCCACGGCCAGGTTATGGCGCTTTATTTCATCTAATTCTGCCTTATTTTTCTTGGCATCTATTACTGTTTTTGCTATGGCAGCTGATCCCCCAGCCAAGCTCCCAACAGCCCCAAGTGCTGCTAAGATGGCCGGGATAGTAAATATGAACCCCCCCCCACATGTGATTTTTTCTAGATTCTTGTAATTTTTTTAATTGGGGGGTACTAAGCAACAATTTCATACCATGGCCCTTGGCAATACAAGAGCTTTTTTTCTTGCGCTGCTTTTTGGTTAAAAGACTATCAATAGTTTTAAGAGATTTAAGACCTGCATAAGGTATTTGATACATAACACCCTTGGCCTTCATTGTAGGTTTATTATATACATATTCACAGCCCCCACCCCAGTTTTTGTTTGGTGTTCATAGCTATGGTGGTCCCCAATGCTGCTATCTTTTCACTTAAAGAAGCATTTTTGCTTACAAATCTACCAAATGCAGCCTCTTCTAATTTCTTGTCTGCAACATGTCTCTTGTCAAGATCAGAATGTGTGTTGTATGCTATGTCATGGTCTCTACAAGCAGCATCTAGGGGATTAACACCAGGATCACCTCTGTTTAATCTATGGTCCAATTTTGTGCCTGGACCACAATACTGATAGCCTGGAATGTGTAATTCAAATGGCAGCTTGTTTATAATGTCATTAACCAACCCCCGACCCTCAGAAATATTCCAAAATTTAGGTGGTAGAGTATTAATAATTTTTATAAGATATCCAATCCCCTTAGTGTCATTCACTATAAAATTAGACAATTTTGTGCTTATCATGTCCATAATTCCAACCTTTTCATTGTAAAAATTGTGGTTGCCAGCATTTTCCTCCCCAGCTATCACCAATAACCTATCTACAAGTTTCCTGACATCATCAACCCACACAAATTCTTTAGGCAGGGTGTTGTATTGTTTGATTCCACTGCCAGTCTTGATCTGTGACCATATGGGCTTGATTAAGTTGTTATATTTTGCTCCACTGCTAGACTTGACTCTTTTTTCTGTGGGATCATTGTTCTGGTATAGAGCATCTGATTTTATTAATATTTCTTTGTAGTGCTCATAATCTTGATCTGTATAGTTGCCAGGCCTTTTCCTAGTCATCAGTTCCCACAACCCAGGTGTGCCGGGATATTTAACAAAACCACCTTTTTCTCCAAGATGAGATTCTGAATATACAATTAGATCATCTCCCATAAATGTTACTCTGAAATTGCCAATTCTATGTATGATGCTACCATCACGCTCTGTGTCAGCATATAAGCCAAAGACCTCATCTTTGTTGTCTTTAGGTGTGCTTAAATATTTTTGAGCAAGAAGACCCAATTCAATAGGATCCAGAGTAGCTTCAATTCTTCGAGGAGCAACAGGACTAGGTGTATGAATACTGGAAAGTGGGGTGATTGGATAATCTAATATGTTCCTTGCAGCTACAGGTACAAGCTCTGTGATAAAATTTTGATTTTGCTCTGTAACAGTTTTGATATTTTTACCTAATTCACTAATAGCATCAATAATAGGCTGTTCTGTTTGTTTGTGTTGTTCATAAATTCCTCGGTTCTGTGATTTCCATCCCTTAAATCTTTTTACAAGATAATCTCTTAATTTAAGATCATCAATGATTGGCCTTTTCATGGTTATTTATATATGTTTCAATGTCTAGAAAATTGTTGATTTTATTTCTGTATTTGCCACTATTGGGTTTTCTTGTCATATCAATTGTGACAAACCCATAACTGTCCTGGTTCCAGCACCTGCTGCAAAACTTGGAAAAATCATTGTAGCTCAAGTGCCCACCTACATATTCATCATGTATGTGTTTGAGGTTGGTATGATCTTGATGAAAGACACATATAAAATTGCTGTTGTCTCGGATCAGCTGCTTCGGTATTTTTGAAAAAGTCTGTGCCAGGTAGAAGCAATCAATATTTTTGTGTCGGCCCTGTGTAAAGAAATTTCTAACCTTGTTTTGATTATCCAGTATAATGTCATCAAACACAACAACAGAATTATCGAGACATTCATGAAGTGGCTTAACATCTGATTCAAAAGTGGCAATATCCAATCCATCATATAGCTTCATCAGCTGATGATATTTTAATTGTTCCAAGCTCTTAGAGAAAACATACAAGTGCCTGTTTTTCCAGTCTAACCAGTTGGGTGCCAATAAAAAATTATCAATCATTAGTGTAGTTTTACCACAAGCTGATGGCCCAACAATAAGACATCTAATATTTTCAGGCAGCAACTTGCCATTTCTCTTAATCTGCTGTTCAGGTTCTGGCAGCCTTTTTATAACATCCCAGGTGCTCATATTATCACTTTGTCTGCATCGATCCAGCTGTGTTCTGGAAGTCCTAGCCATTTGACAAATAACTTGTTGCCTTTTCTGCGGATGATTTTTTCGATGAGATATTTATTTATTTATTTATTTTATTTTATTTATTTAATAGAAGATTCCAAATACAGCGTTAGCCATTTTACATTGGAACGTTTTTATAGAACATAAGGACAAAAAAATAATAACATAATACATCAAAAATAATAACATAAAAAAAATTACATGTGGTTAAAAAACTTTCTTCTAAAACTGTCCAGATTTTCAAAAATGTCTATTTGGCTTCCTAGATTATTATATTCACTGGGCAGTCTATGGAACAGAGAGCGCTGGATGAGACACAATCTCGGCTTCTGAGAGGCAAAAAGTTGAGTGCTTCTTGTTGAACGGGCAGGCACACGAAAGTGAATTTCCTGAAGAAGGCGGTCACTTCTGAGGTTGCCATTCACTATTTTATGTAGAAATATTTGGTCAGCCTGTCTATGTCTCTCTTGTGGAGTTTGGATATTTAACATTTGCAGGAGGATGGACTTTTGCAAGTGTTTTGTGGATGGAATTCGGTGTCGAACAATGGCCAGGAAGAAATTTAGGACGGAATTAAGTCTATCTGAATTTGAGGGGCATGCCATAGACCAGATCGGAGAACAGTATTCAATTTTAGGTGACACAAAAGATTTGTAAAAGGTGCTGAGGGCAGTCAAGTTGTTTATTTCCGTGAAACGATAGAGAAGACCCAGCATACGCATTGAACCCCTTGTGACTGTAGAGATGTGCTCAGAAAAGGAAAGTTTCTCGTCAAATATGACGCCCAGGTCCTTTTGTGCGGCAACTCTTTGAACACAATTATTTCTTATGAAATATTTAGTATTAAATGTGTTTTTCTTTAAGGAGAAGGTCATCATGGTACATTTTTGAGGGTTGAGTTTTAAGTTCCATAATTCACACCACTTTATTAGAGAATCTAAATTCTTTTGCAGAAGTGTCATGTCACTGAAATTGGAGATTTTACTATATATTTTGCAATCGTCAGCGAACAAGAGAAGGTTCTTGCATGACTCGGAAAGATATTATGGGAGATCATGAAGGTACAGGATGAAGAGAAGAGGTCCAAGAACACTGCCTTGAGGTACACCAGAAGATACAGCTTGATAAGAAGAAGACATTCCGGAAAGAACAACTTTTTGTTGTCTGTTTTGGAGGAAGTGCTTGAGCAGAGAGAGAAAGTTTCCATGAATATTGAAACGGTGGGATAATTTATGAAGCAGGAAATTGTGGTTTATAGAGTCAAAAGCTTTCGAAAAATCCAGATATATTGCATCCAGTTGAGAATTTTCAGATATAGAGTTGATAGCGTCAGATAATAAAATGCTTAAGTTGGTTAAGCAGGAGCTTCCTGGTAAAAAGCCGTGCTGTGCTGTATTTATATATGGAGAGGTAAATTTGTAGAGTCGGTCCTTTATTATCTTTTCACAGGCGATAGAAAGTGGTGAAAGAAGGGAAATAGGTCTATAAGAAGAAACAGCACACTTGTCTCCAGATTTATATAATGGTACCACGTTAGCATTTTTCCATGAATCTGGAAATGTACCCTCATTGAAGCATCTGTTTAATAAAATAGAGAAGGGAATAGCGAGAGAGGAAGCAGCGTTTTTTAGGAAAATAGAAGGGATTTCATCAGGACCATTGGCGCGATTTTGAGGCATTGAAGATAGGATGTGTTGCACTTCTTCTGGAGACGTGGAGAGAGAAGTTAGAGAGTGACAGCAAACTGGACGGAGGTTGCGAAGGGATGAAGCCGGTGTATTCGAGGTTGTATTTATGGAGAAAAAAGAGTTAAAAAGATTAGCTTTGTCAGGGCCCTCTGCGCATACTGAGTCATGTGTTACTTTCAGAGGTATTCGGAAATTTTGCCTCCTTGAGTTGATTAGTGACCAAAAACATTTTAGATTTGATTTGTGTCAGGCTGTTTAGTTTTGTAGAGTTCTTCTTCATAGAACCGGCCTTTGAGAATTTCTCCTCGGTGATCTTTTATTATATATGTGTTAAGGGTCCCAGGTTTAACTTGAACCACTGTAAATAATTCAGTGCTCCAGTTTCTTGTAAAGCCTCTTTTGAATAAGTGCTTATATTTGCTGATTCTTACTTGATCACCCACCTTGTATTTGGCCTTTCTTGTTGTTGGCTGGTATCTAGGATAATAAACAGTCCTGATCAATTTTTGCTCATCAGATGAAGTTACTTCAGAGGGTTTCATGTTGATTGTGGAATGAACCGAGTTGTTATATTTATGTAGAAGTTCTGGAAGAATATTAAGCCATTTATAATTACATTGAAGTGTAAATTGTTTATACATAAGATTTTTTAGAGTTTTGTTGAATCTCTCTACAATTGAGGCTTTGAGATCACTGTAACTCGAATAATGTTGTATTGACTGGCTTTTAATAAATTGTTGGAACACAGAATTATAAAATTCTTTGCCATTATCTGTTTGCAAATAGCGCGGTGATCTTCCACTCTGATTGATGATTGTCCTGATGGCTTCTGTAACACATTTTCCAGTCTTGGATTTGAGTGGCACAGCCCAGGCAAATTTTGAAAATGTGTCTATTACAGTAAGTAGATACTTGTAGCCCTTGTTGATTTTGTCTAAGTTTTTCAGCTGTCCACTTACCATCTCAATCAAGTCGCTCTGCCATAAATCATCTATGCCTTTTGTGACTACTGGCAGTCTCTTATAATTATGTCTGGCTTGTCTGTGTAATTCATCAACAATAATTTGTCTAGACATAATATGAAAACAAGAATATTGCAACTATGGGGTGTTCAGCAGCTGATACTACAGGATTTTCTAAATATAATTTGTCTCCTATTTGTATATGAAATTCCAGAGAGCCATCATCTTCAGCAAAAGATGTTTCTAGTGTATTGGGATCTGTAAAATCCTCTAACTCTACACTCGTGATTTTTGGTTTGTTGTCAGCATTTGTTATTGATAAGGTGGGGTAGTGGTGTGCCTGTGGTTGAAGCCAATATTTGATCTTGATTGGTCTGTGTGCCCCCAACAAAAAACTGGTAATAAAATTGAGCAGGGGACAGCATATATATTTTGCCACCTGGTGTAAATGGTGAATCATATTCTTTGTTGGGGATGCTGTACAATTCAAGAATTACTGTATGTTTTGGATTCTCGATTATGCCGGTTATTTCTTTTTCTGCTGTAAGCAATCTGCTTGTTACAGATTCAAGGTGCTCATTGATGGCCCTAACAACATCATCATGGCCTGGCTTGATTTTTATGTCCACAACAAGTTTCTTGTATTGTTGCACAATCTCTTGAAGCTGGGTGGCAAAAACAGACAGAGCATTTGCTTGATTGGATTCCATGGTCCCTAGCTGTTGCTTGATATTAGCTACAATTTGTTGCAAATTTTCAATAACTGCCAATTTTGAATTTTGAGCAGTAAGATCATGGACCTGTCTTCTGATATCCTCAAACAGGGCATGCAGTTCATTAATATGTTGATTAGTTGGTAGAGTGGCCACTGTCTGAGTGAGTTGTTTGATCTCTGTCTGGATATTCTTGATATCTTCTGATTTCAATATGCGATTCACTGCTCTCTTAATATTTTTAAGTTCCTGTGATGTAGGCAGATTTGTTACAGTATTTTGCAAAGATTCAAGTGCCAATTTCACATTATTTAATTCAGAAGCATCAGCCACATTTTGCATAGCATTTTGGAGCAGGTTGTTCCTGCCTGAGTGGGTGTTGATTGTTGTAAAATTTCAAGTTTTGTTTGGATATCATCGATCAAGTGATGAAAATGAGATAGTTCAGATTCAGTGTTGAGGTTTTCAAGCTTTGTGATCTGTTGCTGGACACTGACAAGTGTGTCTACAATACCAGGCAGGCGGGATTCTAGAGATTCTTGTACATTTGTCAAATCACTTTGCACTGCTGCTATTGTACCCTCAAGATGGGTTATGGTACTTTGAATTTTTCCAAAATCTTCATATGTTTCAAGTTGCAGCTTAATGTTGGCAACACTCCGAGTTATTGCACTCAAGGCATCAGAAGATGGCAAGTTGTTCATAAAATTTTCAAGTGTCTCAATTTTTTCTTTAACCTCGGCTATGGCATTGTTCAAGGGGTCCAGATTAGGTATCTGGAGTGATTGAATCTGTTCCTTTAGAGTGGAAATCACTAGATCAAAATCTTCTTGTGATTTTATGCTTTTGACAATTGTTTGGAGCTGTGTCTGGACATTATTTATCTGCTCTTCCAATTGCTGTTTCAATTGCTCGGAGTTGGTGGCCTGGGTCTTAAATTTGGCTTGAAGAGCTGCTACAGCTTCTTCTAAACTTTGAAAATTATCTAATGTGGCCAAATCAGTATATTTCTGAAGCAGCAATTTGAGTTCAGAATCAATTTTAAGAAGAGGGTCCATGCATTGTGATTGCAAATTTGTAATTTCTAGTTGAAGACTGGCATTCAGTGTGGTTTGTAAAGCTTGTAAATCACTTCTTATTTTCTTGATTCTGACATCAAGCATCAGAATCTCATCACTGTGATCTTCATGCCTTGTATGGCCAAATATATCATTAGGCATTTTGTTTTAGTGGTTATTTATTATTGAATATCTGATTCTTAATTCTATAAAAAAAGGTATAAGCTTGTCATATGATCCCGGGACCTCAATATACAAGGTGGTTATAATTAAAGTGACGGTGTTCAGAGTGGTACAGCACGGGCTGTAATGAGAGTAGCAGTCTGAAACTTCGTAGATATGCTAATGAAGCAATGCGCTCGCGAATTATGAAAAAAAAAAAAATAGTTCCAATTCTCGCCACCAGGGTAAAAAATGGCGCTGTAAGCAGTCAAAACGTGGTATAGTTACAGGAAAAAGGCAGGAAAGATCAAACACATGAGAACAATGGCTCTGGCATGTTTATTAGGAACTATGGTTACAAGAACTGTTCAATACGGCCTCCCAATTCAGCAACATGCTGCATTCGTAACACGGCATGGTCGACGGTTGCTCGCAGCATGTCTGGTGAAATCTGAGCGACATGTCGTTCTATGCTAGCTTTCAGATCAGGCAGAGACCGAACATGTCACTGATAGACACGATCTTTTAAATATCCCCACAGCCAGAAGTCACATGGATTAAGGTCGGGGGATCTGGAAGGCCAATCATCTGGAAACTGCCTAGAGATGATGCGGTCATTAGTGAAGGTTTCTCGCAGCAAATCTTTCACGTGGCGAGCGACATGTGGTGTTGCCCCATCTTGCATGAAAATGGTGGTGTGTTCACAGTTCCGTTCTTGCAAAGCTGGAATCACGTGTTGCACAAGGAGGTCCCTATAACGTGCAGATGTCACTGTACACCTAACAGGCCCTCGAGGTGTCATCTCCTCAAAGAAAAACGGACCAAGAATGAAGGAGCTAGTGAACCCACACCATGCAGTCACGTAAACTGAGTGCAATGGTTGTTCCTGCACAACATGTGGACGAGTGGAACCCCATATGCGACAGTTCTGAGTATTCACTGTACCGACCAGAGTAAAATGCGCCTCGTCAGTCCACAGAATATTCCCCGGCCACATGTCATCCACTTCCATGCGTGCCAAAAACCGATGGGCAAACTCACGGCGTCGTGGAATATCTTGGGGTTTCAATTGGTGCACAATTTGAATATTGTAGGGATACCAGTGTAAAATGCACCGCAATACCTTGCGAACTGTTGACCAGGGGAGTGACAATTCACGTGCCACAGCTCTAGCACTGGTTGCAGAAGTTGAGGCATGTGCTGCACGGTCAGCTACAGCTGCAGCAACTTCGTCCACAACTTCCACGGGGATGGGCCGCCTTCCTCTCCCTGGTGCAACACCCAATTCACCTGTTTCCTCGAATTTCTTCATCATCTTCTTCAGCCCATTAATTGACATGGACCCTCTTCTCAGCCCTTTCTGTTGGCGTTATTTCCGCAGTGCAGCGTTACTATTGCTCCCATTCTGGTAAAACAACTTCACTAGCAGTGCACGGTCTTTCTTCGCAATCACTAAAGGAAAAAAAAAGCAACATGCGTCACCAACAACAACCAGGGAGCTCACACAATGGTTAGGCAATGTCACCGACTTTGACGTCAGAGTTACGGAAAATTCCACGTTTTGACTGCTTACAGCGCCACCTGGTATAAGCAGTCACCAGCAGAAACAGTATATACAGTGCTTAATTCTATAAATATTTCTCCCTATCTTGACATTACCCTCAGGGGTTGTAATAAATTGCAATTGACCACCTACAGGTAATTGGTAATGATTTAAATTATTGTTAAATATGTACAATGTTTTACCTGTTTCATCATCAACATCTGTAAGTATGCTGTTCAGATGAATAATTAACAAAGCACTTAGTTTAGATATTATATCAGAAGAGGGTTGTGGTGTTGGCAGGTCCATAATAGCCTGTTTTTTGAACCCAAATAAGTGCATAGGCATGTTTATTTATTTCAAATCATGCTCTGTAATTGGGCATTGTTTGCCACTTTTCAAATCACAATGACCCCATGGTAAAGTATGTATGCCACATGACAAAATGCATCTCTTATCATCATGTGGGTCCAGAGCCACTTTTCTTACAATATTGCTAGTCAACAAGTGATCCACACTCTGAATTCTGGATTCTGATGTTCTGATTGTGCTACATGATTTGAGGCAATTTTTGTAATCTTCAAATTCAAGCTCTTTGTCCACAGTCACTCTGCCAATGCCCTTGGCTTTTTTGGCAACAACACCACTACATGTTTCAAAGCTGTACATCTTGGCCCTTAACCCAGCAAATGCCACAATAACATCACCAAGTGTCTCATCTCTTAACTTGCCAGGCACCTTTTTGTTGTGGTGTTGAATCTCTGTATGTTCACTGGTATCAAAATATTTAAACAATTCAGGCTGTGTTATATCTTGATAAACATCTTCTGTTTGAATATCAAGAACAAAACTATCTGTGTCCATGTACATCAGTTTTACACGATCCTTATAAAAAGGCTTCAACACATCATAATACAATTTTAACATGTGTAATTTGGCCAATTCCAATATCACAGCCCCTACATAAATAGGCTTATCAAACTTAATCTTTGTTTTTTTCATGTTGAAAAGTGCCATATTCTCATCATAAATTCTTCTGTAATTGAAGTTGGGCTTTGCAATCAATTTTTTGCTCCGGTTGGGGTCAGTAATTATTTTAACATCAATATGTTTTCTGACATTTTCAATTGTTTTGCCATACACTGAATTGACCATCAATTTAAACAAAGTTTTATCAAATTGGCTCAATGCAGATGTTCGAAGCTCTGTGTTTGTATCAATATATGGCTTCAACCATCTTGAGTGCCTGAACCTCAAAACTTTTCCAATTTTGGTCACTTGAACACCATGTTTCATCAGGAACTGGAGGTTTTTGTAATATATGACATAATCCTGTTTCGGCTCTAGAGTCATCATCAATTTCTTCTGTTTAGAGCCAGGTGAACACTTAACCTCAGGAATTGGAGGCAGATCACAAAATGTGTTGTGTAAATCATCAGGAATTGTCAGATCAACCTCTAAGAACAGGCCATAGTTACTGTCATCAAAATCCTGAAGATCTTCAATATTAAAATCTTCAACCCACTCAAGCCCTGCATATGGCAGTTTTTTCATCATGGCAACCATAGAGGCTGTTGGCATCTACATACAGTATATAATTTGATGGCAGTGCTGGATCATAATCAGGAATATATTTGTTATTTGCTCTGGCATATCTCTGAGAACATTGCACCATGCCTCCTCTTATACATTGTTCCATAAACAGATACATATCTTGATCCTGGATCAGATCCAATTGCATTTTAGTGTTTAAAAACATTGCAGACCATGCTAGGCCCGGAGCACTGTAAAAATACATTGGATCCAGCTTATAATTTTGCATGGAAGATTTTCTAAATGCCTGCAATATATCAGCTAAGAGAGTGACATCAAGTTTTAAATAAGCCTTGTGATAATCACCAAATGTCTGGCATTTTAAATTGTTCCACATCAACTGGGCATGGTGATAATCTTCATCAGTGATTCCAGATCCTCTGATTTTTCTGTAAAACTCTTGTTGTGGTGGCAGAGAACACTCATCAAATTTCGAAAAAACTGTAACATAATCATATGGATATACACCCTTCCGCCTAATTAATTTCAGGTCCTGATTTGGAAACGAAGCACATGTGATTTTGAATTGATCATCAGATAATTGACTGGCCAGTGTAGCCAGGCTAGCCGATAAAATTCTGTAGGAATCAAGAAATCTTAAGTGAATAGGAACACCATTAACTTTAATTATTTTGCTAATGGCAATATATTTTTCATTATTTTCAGCTAAAATATTTAAATTCTGTTTGTCAAACCCCTCGTACCTGATCAAATGATGAAAATCATAATTGGATGCACCATGGCAAAATATAGGGACAAATTTTGGTCTCTGGATCTTAATATTACAGCTATTACACAGGGCCATTTTGAATTTACCATCTGTATGAGAATGGTGTTTCACCTTGATATTTGTATCTGAAAATTCAGAATCACATACCGGGCATTTTTCTGCATTGTTGAAATCTTCAATCTGTTTCTCTGTTAAAGGCAAACATGGGTTTTGATTTTAATAAAACATTAGATGCTATGTTATGGCACTCATTTTCTATTCTATCTGCAAATTTTTTGATGGCATCTGCTCTCTATGTATAAATCTTCTTTACTAACAACCCCATCCTGTACAACCACATAATAAAAACTAGAAGGTTCATGTAGCTGGTATGATGTAATTGAAGATTCATCAGGATCTGGGCTACAGAATGCAAGGGGTTTGAGGTTTGATTCAAAATCACAGACTATATATGCTGGGTGTTCCAACAAGGCTTCAAATTTTTTGAATTTGGCATTTTCATTTGGGTTAGGCATAAGCATATGAACAGGTTTATGGTTGCCACAGTATTTCAGATGCTCAATTAACTTGTTTTTAGCAATTTCTGCATTCTTTTCACAAACACCATTCACCATTTTTCTACCATCAAATACAATTAAACATCTTCTGCACAACTTGAATATTGTATTGGATTTGTCTAGTTGTGTTCTCACTAAAGCTTCAAGATTATGTATCAGAGTATAATGGTGTGTATCATCCCCTTCAATTAAGAGCAGATCAATCGGAACAGCAGAATCATCATCAAATGTACTGATTCTGAGAGGTGCTATCAAGCAATTGCCACGGCCAGTAGAACAAATAAATACATTAATAGATAATTGTTTGCCATTGATATCCCGGGCTTTTTTTTTTCAAATTTATCAATATTCTGAACAGACATTTGATATTCTAAACCCTCCATTGCCTCATCAAAATCATGTTCATGTTGTTTATAATAAGTTATTCTCTCAGGATTCCTTGAAACTGGATACAAAGCAGATAAAATACACCACAAAAAGCATTTCCCATCATTATTTTTTATATTAACCACGGCTTGTTTGTTTTTAATATTGGCAGGTAATGGCAAATATGTAGATCCTTGTAATGGGCTGAATTCAGAAATATTAACATATAACTTGTGTGGAGATCCGCATAGGCTCCATCCAGACTCTTTTGCTGCAAATTCAGAGTGTTTAATATTCAATTGATCTATCAAACTGCTTATTATTTTGTCTGAATTTGCATTTGAATATACCGGTACAGTTTCTGTTATGTGGGGCTGTGTAAATTTTGTGCCATTTGGCTTCTTATATAACTAACTAACTAACTCTCTAGCCTTCTTAAACCCGAAGGTTCATGGCTGCAGCAACACAGGCCTTCCATGTTTCCCTATCTTGAGCAAGATCTATATACTCTTTTCCTTCCCTACCGATTTCCCTTAGGTCCATCTCAACGTTGTTGTTGTCCCTCCATCTTCGTCTTGGCCTTCCTACAGGTCTCTTACCATCAGGTTTCCCAACAAGAATCCTGTAAACTCCTCTTTCCTCTCCCATTCGTGCCACATGGCCTGCCCACCTAAGTCTTCTTGATTTAATTATTCTAATAATATCTGGACATGAATACAAATTATGTAGTTCTAAATTATGTAACCTTCTCCACTCACCTGTCTCCTCATCCCTTTTAGGTCCAAATATTTTCCTAAGGATCTTGTTTTCAAATACTCTCAGTTTATGTTCCTCTTTCAATGTAAGGGACCAAGTTTCACATCCATATAATACTACAGGCAAAATTATGGTTTTGTATATTTTAACTTTTAGTTAAAATATACTCATCCTCATCATGGCTTCTTATATTGTGTAAACAATTTGAGGGACAGCTTATAAGAGCCATTTTGTGCATTTAGAATTGCCTGCACATCAGAATTTATACTGTTCAAAAAATTCTTAATATCACATTTTGGCTCTGATACAAACCGGTGATCTCTAAGTTGGCCATTAAAACTGCTATGGATGGGTTCATAGCGTGGCTGCTTTGCCGGTCCAGCATTAACAGGTGTTTCATGCTTCCTTTTCAGACCAGATGTAGATGGTTGTGGGGGCACTGTTGATGACTGTGCAGAGCAAGTACCTTTATGTTTATAAGTGAAGTATTCCAGACTATATTTTCTATGGCATTTTAGGCATATTTTTGTGGGAGTTCTGCATTTGTCTGGATTACAATTCTTTTGATGCTTAGCCCAATTGGGGCTGGATATATTCTTATTGCATTGATTACAATATTTTTGATTTGGCATTTTTTGTTGTTGGTTTATTATATATATTTCTTGGGATTCAAATCAAAACTCTATACTTAATAAAAAATATCAGTTGGGTTCAGCAGTGTGCTTTGTATATTTTGTGTGTGTGTGTTAATATTTTTGGCTTTGGTATTTATATAAAATTTCTTGGGGTTCAAATCAAAACTCTATACTTAATAAATCTATGACAGGTTGTCAAAAATTCTGTCTATTAAATAAAATAGATTTGTAATTCAATTTATATAAATTTGCAATATTTTTGTGTTTAAAAAAATATGAGCAGCACTGTAACAACACACCCTTACTCTTCAACAACTCTCACAATACTGGCTGATATGCAATGCAAAATCTCTTTATATAGCCTAAGCACAGACCGTATTGAAAGCATCTGAAACAATAAGCCAATCAGAATATAACACATCATCACAATTATGTCATAACTAACCAATCAGAAAACAACACATACCTAATAATTTATTGCATAATATTGCACAACATGATGCAATAGAAGTGGACCGGAAGTAAATATGTATGGATGTGGGTGGGTGTGGGTGTGGGTGGGTGAGTATCTTGGCTTAGTTTTAAGTGCTGTGTTCAAAATTAAAATATAGTGGCTGGTAGCTGTATACAAGCCAACAGAATCCCCTTCTTGTTGTATCTAAGCCCTATTATAATTTTTGTTTCTATATTTTGTCACTAGTTTTAATCCTAGGACAGTTATATTTATGGGGGTGACTCTGCATGGCCCCCAGAGCAACATACTGAAATTTTTAAAAAATCGATAATTTTATTTCTGAATTTTTCACTAGTTTTGATCCTAGGCCAGTTATATTTTTGGGGGTGACTTTGTATGCCCCCCAGAGCAACATACTCAAATTTTGAAAAATCGATAATTTTTTGAATTTTGATTATCTCTGGAACCATGAATGCTAGAGACATGGGGCTTGTTGCTTTAACATGGGCATGACGAGATGCAACTTTTTGATCTCTATAATTTTTCAAAAATCTCTTGCTGTTCTCTAGATCTTGAATAACTTGCCTATTTTTCAAGATAGGAGCATGGGGGTTGCATATTTGAAATCTAGAGGCTGTTTAGAAGCTTTGTTAAAAAATCGATAATTTTTTTGAATTTGTAATTTTTTCAAAAACTATCAGTGCTGGAGACTTAAAATTTTGTAGGCATATTCTAGGCATGATTCTCTACATTTTTTGTCTCTATAATTTTTTTGATAGAAGCAATATTTAAGCTGTAAATCTCTGATTTATGTCTGTTCTATAAATAGAATTTTCTGAAAAGTGCAATATTAACAAAATTGTTAATATTTTGAAATCTATGCATGCTCAGACACTCTAGCAGTCAGGTATAGGCTTGTTAGGTCCCACTGAGCAACATACTGAAATTTTGGAAAAATCGATAATTTTTTTAATTTTGATTATCTCTGGAACCATGAATGCTAGAGACATAGGGCTTGGTGATTTCTCATGGGCATGCAGAGATGCAACTTTTTGATTTCTATAATTTTTCAAAAATCTCTTGTTGTTCTCTAGATCTTGAATAACTTGCCTATTTTTCAAGATAGGAGCATGGGGGTTGCATATTTGAAATGTAGAGGCTGTTTAGAAGTTTTGTTAAAAAATCGATATTTTTTTGAATTTGTGATTTTTTCAAAAACTATCAGTGCTGGAGACTTAAAATTTTGTAGGCATATTCTAGGCATGATTCTCTACATTTTTTGTCTCTATAATTTTCCTGATATATGCAATATTTAAGCTGTAAATGCCTAATTTTTATAAATAGAATTTTCTGAAAAGTGCAATATTAACAAAATTGTTAATATTTTGAAATCTATACCTGCTAGGGCACTATAGCAGTCACTATACTTAAGATATCATACAATATCAAGAGGGGCATATTTTTAACAAATTTAAGGACAACAATCTCACGGAAGTGCCTTTTATAAGTGTAGGCAAATCAATCTGAGGGGGGTCATACTTTCCCGGGAAATTCCCGAGGGCATTTTTACAAAAATCTTGGATTAGACAGGGTTCCACACTTGAGCAAAAAGCTCATATGGGCATGTTGAGCTTGTTTTAAGTGTAGCCAAATCTGCCTGAGGGGGGTTCATACTTTCTCGAAATGGTTATAGGTCAAATCATACTACTTGCCTTCTTGAAATCAATGAATAGCTGATGGACATTTTGATTATATTCCCACTTTTTTTCAAGTGTCTGTCTGATGTGAAAAATTTGATCTGTAGTTGATCTGTTACATTTAAATCCACATTGATAATCACTTATAATTTCATTAGCATATGGGGTTAGTCTTGTTAAAAGAATGTTAGATAATATTTTATTTGTTGTTGAGAGTAGAGAAATTCCACGGTAATTATTGCAGTAAATAAACTGAAAACACTACCAAAAAATTATCAATAACCCCAAAACTGCCCAAAATATGAAGAGATGCAAACTAATAACAAGGTTGGAAGAAAAGCGAAGTAAAATAAATTAAACCAATCAATAGCAAGGTTTCCTTCTTGTAACTGCATGCAAACGGAAGTAGTATTGATCCCCGCTAGTGGATGTTGCTATTTAATATTCGCAATTAATTTGTATGTACTTATAACTAATTTGCACGTGTTTTAATTAATTTGCACGTACTTAGAACTAATTCGCACGTATGTAGAATACTTTACATTTATGTATTTGCATGTTTATAACTTTTATGAATATATAATTATTTATTTTATGAAAAATATGTATATAGAAGGTAATTAGAGGTACTAAACGCTATGCATATGGTTTTATATTCATTACTGCAAAGTATGTAATGTATAAATCGATAATAATTAATGTTTATAATATTGAAAATAAGTTCTCTATGGTTTATGAACCGCTATGAACGGTGGTAATGGTACGAAAGAAGACGGTCCCGGTACTCGAACCCACGATATGTAATATTATTAATTAGTACTATGTAATAATTTCATTATGTTATTATTGTATGAAAGACGATGGTACGAGATGCCAGACAGAATACTGTCTCAGAATTTCGACTCCGCTTTGATGCCAGACAGAGAGAATGAATTAATATTCCGCGCAGGTAGAGGACAAAGGAATTTGGGGAGTGTGCGTTCAAGGTCAAATGACGTCACAACGTCAGGACAAAGAAGGAACCTGATTCACCAATCAGAGAACGCGTCGGAAGGTTTTCAGAACCAGTTTTCCCAAGGTTAACCAGTACGCAAGAACAGGGGAAAGCTATGCAATACTGTAGGGCAGGGGAGGGATTCAACCAGACAACAAAGGATGTCTGGAAATGCGCAGCAAGGGTCAAATCTCTGAAGCTATGCGTCGCTTGTAGAACCGGTTTCCGTCGCCAATTAATATTCCGCTCAGGTTTGCCTTCAAGGCACAGGACGCTTTAGCGCAGGTTTTTTTTATCTGTACTATGAAGAAGGGAGAGCTATTAGGGACGGGGCCTACAGTTTTCACCATTTGCTTTTATCACGGGGTAACGAACCTAGGACCCTTTGATTATTGATTTAGGTAGTAAATGTATGTTACTGTGTGCTATTTAACTTAATTTTGAGTTTATTTTTTACCAAACTTTGACTTTATGTCAAACATTTTCACAGCTTATCCTTATTTTTACAAAAATAACACTATTTGTACTATTCAGGCAACATTTTTTATTAAATTTTGGACTCGCAAAGATATTTTTACAACTTTTTAACTTATTATTTTACAATTTTATGTTAATTTTTTACCAAAATAACACTATTTGTACTATTCAGGCAACACTTTTATTAAATTTTGGACTCAAAGACATTTTTTCAACTTTTAACTTATTATTTTACAACTTTAAGTTAATTTTTTACCAAAATAACACTATTTGTACTATTCAAGCAACATTTTTTATTAAATTTTGGACTCACAAAGACATTTTTTCTACGTTTAACTTATTATTTTACAACTTTATACCTATTTTTACCAAAATAACACGATTTATACTATTCAGGCAACATTTTTTCATTAAATTTTGGATTCACAAAGACATTTTTTTCAACTTTTAACTTATTATTTTACAATTTTATGTTAATTTTTTATCAAAATAACACTATTTATACTATTCAGGCAACATTTTTTATTAAATTTTGGACTCACAAAGATATTTTTACAACTTTTTAATTTATTATTTTACAATTTTATACCTATTTTTACCAAAATAACACTATTTATACTATTCAGGAAAGACTTTTAGTTATATTTTCGACACACAAAGTGTGTTTTTTTCAACTTCTATCTGTTTATTTCACAAGTTTAGGCTTATTATTACCAAAAAAATACAATTCAATCTGTTCAGGAAAGACTTTTAGTCGCATTTTCGACACACAGAGTGTGTGATCTCAACTTCTATCTGTTTATTTCACAAGTTTAGGCTTATTATTACCAAAATAATACAATTCAATCTGTTCAGGAAAGACTTTTAGTCGCATTTTCGACACACAGAGTGTGTGATCTCAACTTCTATCTGTTTATTTCACAAGTTTAGGCTTATTATTACCAAAATAATACAATTCAATCTGTTCAGGAAAGACTTTCAGTCGCATTTTCGACACACAAAGTGTGTGTTCTCAACTTCTATCTGTTTATTTCACAAGTTTAGGCTTATTATTACTCAAATAACACAATTCTATCTGTTCAGGAAAGATTTTTAGTTACATTTTCGACACACAAAGTGTGTTTTCTCAACTTTTATTTGTTTATTTCACAAGTTTAGCCTAATATTTACTCAAATAACACGATTTGAACGTGGTTTTATTACATTTTGGACTTTCAAAGACACACACACACACACACACAGAGAGAGAGAGAGAGAGAGAGAGAGTGTGTGATCTCAACTTCTATCTGTTTATTTCACAAGTTTAGGCTTATTATTACCAAAATAATACAATTCAATCTGTTCAGGAAAGACTTTTAGTCGCATTTTCGACACACAGAGTGTGTGATCTCAACTTCTATCTGTTTATTTCACAAGTTTAGGCTTATTATTACCAAAATAATACAATTCAATCTGTTCAGGAAAGACACACACACAGAGAGAGAGAGAGAGAGAGAGAGAGATTTTTTCCAAGTTTACAGGATTATTCTCTAGTTTACTCAAATAACACAATTTAGATGTGTTTTGAATTATATTTTGGATGCAAAAGTATGTTTTGACAAGTTCTACCCTTTTATTTTACAAGTTTAGGCTTATTATTACTCAAATAACACAATTTAATCCAGTCAGGAAGGATTTGTTATTATATTTTGGATGCACAAAGAGATGTTTTCAACTTTTTTACTGATTTTTTGCAGGGTATGTATTAATTTGTATTTATTTTGTTTCGTATCATATATATATTTACAAATTTTTAATTTAGAGTTTAGTATTTATTTAATTTTTTTTTCAAAAACACTAAAGAAAAAGTACTTTTAGCTAAAATGTAAGCCACAGAATATATTATTATTATTATTATTATTATTATTATTATTATTATTATTATTATTAGGGTTTACTGATTTCCACTATGCTATTTTTTTTTTCTATATGTATTTATTTAGGTCAGGTTACGCCTGCTACGTAGGAAAGTTTGTTTATTTTAGAGTTTGCTGAGTATTTTGTTACTTTTATACTAGGTAAAGTTTTCTAAATATATCAGGAAGGGCTCCATCCATATACTTTTGTTTTTGCTGTTTGGAGATGATGCGATCAGCATCACTCTCCATCTGCTTTTTATTTTATGTACCCAATATTATTTTGAGGCTTAGTGAATTCTAGAGCCTATTTATGCAGGAGAGAGGGCTTGAAAATTTTCATTTCAGATAACCCACAACTATTTGTCAGAGTATTTTAAAGGATATTTTATATTTATTATGTGCTACTAGAATATCAAAGCTTGCTTAATTTTTATGTCTGTAACGCTGTTATTGTATTTCTAGCTAAGGTTTACTGGATAAAGTACACGAAATGTTTATCATTTCGACTATTTACTTTTATACGAGGCCAAAGTTTTAAAGACTGAAATCCCTTTACCGATGGGTCCATAACTGGACGCTTACCAACATTGTTTCTTTTTTTAAAAAAATATATATAACCATTTATCAATATATTCTCAATTCACAGGACAAGACGAAGTTCACAGACGACTGACTATATGGACCATAGGTCCACTTGCTAAACTTTTTTCTATGCTAGAAGAATAATTTAGCCTTATAGCCTTTTTCAAGGTATTTTTGAAGTATTACTGGTTTTTTGGGTGCATCAACATTTGGGTTATTTCTATTTTCTTTATTATACGAGGCCACAATCACTATCTGAACACTGAAATTCTCTGATTGAAACTAAAACCTTAGGCTGTAACTAGGGATTTAGTATGTATATCGACAATTTATAGGACAACACGAACCTTACAAAGGATTGTAGGTGATGTAGGCCCACACGCCAGAGCTTTGTTAACCTGCAAGAAGCATTTACAGCTAATGCTACGAGGAAATGAGGTTGATTTTTTACTGTTTCACAAGAATGCTATTTTTTATACACCCAATATTTGCTTTTCAAGTAACTACATGTACCAGAAGCACTTACAGGCCAACTCTAACTAGACTTCGACTTATTCTATATCAGGTGCTAAATTTATAAAGAACTATGATTGTGTATATTTCTGAGGAAGTACGCAAAAGCAGATTACCCGATTAAAGTATCTGAAAAACATATTTTTCTATGTAAGTATATTTTTATTGACTGGATTATTTAACAGATCAAACAGAAAGACGGCAAAATTCATTAAATGTAGTTCTATAGTATAGGTGGTTTCAGAGATATAAAAAGAACAAATATAAGATTTCGCTTTTTTTTGCTTCTGAGGCTAATCGCGACGCTAAGGGTAAATGGCCAGGAAATGTAACGGAGGAGAAACAATCCCAAAAGTTATGGGCTGCATGTAAGTTAATACCACAGAGATATTACAGTAGGTGTAGGTTCTTCCACCAGAACATTTCTATCATAATAATACTGGTTATGCTGTACTGTTAGCTAAAGATGCTGATATTTGAGAAACTTAAAAGCTTATTTGCAAAATTTTAGATAAATAATAATCTGTTAGACTGTAAACATATTTTATATCCATTCTGCAAAAGATCCGATGACAAAATTTAAAAATTGTTATCGTCCAGACAGGGACTCGAACCCTGGACAGATATGTTAAAAGCCTGACGCTATACCAACTAAGCTATCTGGGCACAAGGTATTCTTTTTTTGAAAAGTTAGTTATGTTAAGAAATATATTGAAACACTTGAGAACACTTTTGGTCTGGTTCGACAGACAAGGAGACAACATTTCTAAATTTTTACAGACTGGGTGTATTTTTCCACTATAGAGGCCTTCACTATATGTAATTCGAAACGCTAAAGTTCAGCTAGCTTCCAAAATTGAGGTAAAGATTGTGTTTGGCGAGATTAACAAGTTACAATTATATCCAGTTACGGACAAATAAAGCTAAAACTCTTAGATTTACTGTACTAGCCAAGTTTTAGTAATATTTTCTTCACTTTAGTACAAATACCAAAGAAATAGGTATATTTTATTTATAATTTGACAAAATGTACTAGTATTTAATTTACAAAGTTAGGTAAAAAGCAGTATTTTTGAAAAATATTGTTACTGCCTTCAAATTTTATGTTATTTAGCCACTAACAACTGATTTACACTGTTTGGCATCCTTTAAATAGGAAAAGAAGGAATTATTTGTTTATTATTTTTACTTTATATTTATATTTATTTAAGAAAACAATTCTACAGTTTAACTTAATTTTAACAAATTGTTACTAATTTATATATCAAAGTTATGTTATTTAGAGTGTATCAAGGCGTATAAAGTTAATATTTGTACTTATCAGTTCAACTAACAATTATATTTTACACACAAAAGATGATGTTTACAGTTAAATTACTTGAATCAGATAATAATATTTTACAGTAATTGATTCATTCAGCACTAGTCACTACTTTTATGCTTCAGAAAGTTTTCTTAATTTTCTATTACGCATGCTATTTTGGGCTATTTTTAAAATGTATTTCTAAGGCAAACTGGTTTAATTTTCTGCTTATAATGCAAAGTTGACATAGTTTTCGCACAATGCATTGTACATTTGTTATATTCTCTATTTACAATTCAAATATTATGCTTATTTAATGTATAACTAACTAACTCTCTAGCCTTCTTAAACCCGAAGGTTCATGGCTGCAGCAACACATGCCTTTCATCTGTCCCTGTCCTGAGCAAGATCTATATACTCCTTTCCTTCCCTACCAATTTCCTTTTGGTCCATCTCTACATTATCCCTCCATCTTTGTTTTGGTCTTTCTATTGGTCTTTTACCATCAGGTTTCCCAACAAGAATCCTGTATACTCTTCTTTCCTCTCCCATTTGTACCACAGGATCTACACACCTAAGTCTTTTTGATTTAATCATTCTAATAATATCTGGACATGAATACAAATTATGTACTTCTAAATTATGTAATCTTCTCCACTCATCTGTCTCCTCATCTGTTTTAGGCCCAAATATTTTCCTAAGGATTTTATTTTCAAATATTCTCAATTTATGTTCCTTTCTCAATGTAAGGGACCAAGTTTATTTACTGTATTTAACTTTTATATTTTGTAATTAACAAAAATTAAAAGCTTATACTGTAGTTATTATATCTTTTTCTATCAGCTTATTTTGAAATCAATATTATTAGATATAGTCTTTGATTTATAACTATATTGCTTTTTTTTATCAATTTATCTAAGAGTACACACAGACAAACACATCTGTTCACATTTTTATGTACATAGGTATGCCTTTTTTCAATATTTTAGTATGAAGATTGCACTTTAGCTATTTAAGCAAGTGTAGGAAAGGTAGGATTTCTGAGAATTTCTTGCAGGATTTTGTTGTCCAAGTATAGATGAGAACTGAGCTGGGAGACTGTTTTGAACCTTTTCATGAGAGTTTGCATGTGAACTGTATGCAAATTGAGCACTATTGACTGTGCATGCTTCTAAGTTTTGATGTTATTTTACATCAACCCTGTGAGACTGTAGAGAGTTTTCCCTTTTCAAGTAGTTTTTACTGATTGTATTTGTATATGTTTTGGGGAGTTAGCAGTTTTATGTTATGAGACAGTTTGTTGTAGAATATTTTTACCTGATTGCTTTGAGATATTGAGTGTCTGCTGTTTTACTTGTAATTATTTTTCTTTTTGTGTTGTGTATTTCACTATATTTTGTCCAAGTTCGTAGTATTTAGAATAATTGTTATTGACTTGTAGATGTAGGGAGTAATAATCCTTTGCAAGATGCCCTATACTTTAGTCTGAACATTATTCTTAGTGTTCACTTTTGAAGCCTTAGTATTCTGGTAGTATTATTAATGTAGAGGTAAATTAGGCTGAAACTAAGGCATTTTTTCTGATAAATTATACTCACTTAGTTGTTTCAGCAGGTAGAAGTTGCATGATGGTTTACTGCTGATGATGTTAATTTGCTCTTCTTATGTACTACGTATGATGTAGCTTACTTGAGTAACTGGAATTTTCTACTGAAAAAAGGATTGCTTGTCTATTTTATCCCTATGTTGTTGAGTTTGTCCATAAGCAAGCCATGTTTTTACTCTATTCTACAGTATGCCTTGGAAGAATCTAGTTATATTGTGTTTGCAGTTTTATGCTTCTCTAAGGTTTCAGCTACGTAGTTTTTAAACTGTGCTATGGCTTAACTATTGATTTCTCTTTCTGGATGCCATGTTGGTTTCTGTGTATTCCTCTTGCTGCTTGAATTTGACTTGAATTTAACAATGTACTCTAAATTTTTTTATGTAAAATATCTAAGAAAAAAAGGAAACAACCTAAGTCAAATTCAAGCAGCAAGAGGAATACACAGAAACCAACATGGCATCCAGAAAGATAAATCAATAGTTAAGCCATAGCACAGTTTAAAAACTACGTAGCTGAAACCTTAGAGAAGCATAAAACTGCAAACACAATATAACTAGATTCTTCCAAGGCATACTGTAGAATAGAGTAAAAACATGGCTTGCTTATGGACAAACTCAACAACATAGGGATAAAATAGACAAGCAATCCTTTTTTCAGTAGAAAATTCCAGTTACTCAAGTAAGCTACATCATACGTAGTACATAAGAAGAGCAAATTAACATCATCAGCAGTAAACCATCATGCAACTTCTACCTGCTGAAACAACTAAGTGAGTATAATTTATCAGAAAAAATGCCTTAGTTTCAGCCTAATTTACCTCTACATTAATAATACTACCAGAATACTAAGGCTTCAAAAGTGAACACTAAGAATAATGTTCAGACTAAAGTATAGGGCATCTTGCAAAGGATTATTACTCCCTACATCTACAAGTCAATAACAATTATTCTAAATACTACGAACTTGGACAAAATATAGTGAAATACACAACACAAAAAGAAAAATAATTACAAGTAAAACAGCAGACACTCAATATCTCAAAGCAATCAGGTAAAAATATTCTACAACAAACTGTCTCATAACATAAAACTGCTAACTCCCCAAAACATATACAAATACAATCAGTAAAAACTACTTGAAAAGGGAAAACTCTCTACAGTCTCACAGGGTTGATGTAAAATAACATCAAAACTTAGAAGCATGCACAGTCAATAGTGCTCAATTTGCATACAGTTCACATGCAAACTCTCATGAAAAGGTTCAAAACAGTCTCCCAGCTCAGTTCTCATCTATACTTGGACAACAAAATCCTGCAAGAAATTCTCAGAAATCCTACCTTTCCTACACTTGCTTAAATAGCTAAAGTGCAATCTTCATACTAAAATATTGAAAAAAGGCATACCTATGTACATAAAAATGTGAACAGATGTGTTTGTCTGTGTGTACTCTTAGATAAATTGATAAAAAAAAGCAATATAGTTATAAATCAAAGACTATATCTAATAATATTGATTTCAAAATAAGCTGATAGAAAAAGATATAATAACTACAGTATAAGCTTTTAATTTTTGTTAATTACAAAATATAAAAGTT
>NC_139230.1:56603859-56741372 GCF_977018435.1 Lepisma saccharinum | reverse complement strand
GAAATATATTGAAACACTTGAGAACACTTTTGGTCTGGTTCGACAGACAAGGAGACAACATTTCTAAATTTTTACAGACTGGGTGTATTTTTCCACTATAGAGGCCTTCACTATATGTAATTCGAAACGCTAAAGTTCAGCTAGCTTCCAAAATTGAGGTAAAGATTGTGTTTGGCGAGATTAACAAGTTACAATTATATCCAGTTACGGACAAATAAAGCTAAAACTCTTAGATTTACTGTACTAGCCAAGTTTTAGTAATATTTTCTTCACTTTAGTACAAATACCAAAGAAATAGGTATATTTTATTTATAATTTGACAAAATGTACTAGTATTTAATTTACAAAGTTAGGTAAAAAGCAGTATTTTTGAAAAATATTGTTACTGCCTTCAAATTTTATGTTATTTAGCCACTAACAACTGATTTACACTGTTTGGCATCCTTTAAATAGGAAAAGAAGGAATTATTTGTTTATTATTTTTACTTTATATTTATATTTATTTAAGAAAACAATTCTACAGTTTAACTTAATTTTAACAAATTGTTACTAATTTATATATCAAAGTTATGTTATTTAGAGTGTATCAAGGCGTATAAAGTTAATATTTGTACTTATCAGTTCAACTAACAATTATATTTTACACACAAAAGATGATGTTTACAGTTAAATTACTTGAATCAGATAATAATATTTTACAGTAATTGATTCATTCAGCACTAGTCACTACTTTTATGCTTCAGAAAGTTTTCTTAATTTTCTATTACGCATGCTATTTTGGGCTATTTTTAAAATGTATTTCTAAGGCAAACTGGTTTAATTTTCTGCTTATAATGCAAAGTTGACATAGTTTTCGCACAATGCATTGTACATTTGTTATATTCTCTATTTACAATTCAAATATTATGCTTATTTAATGTATAACTAACTAACTCTCTAGCCTTCTTAAACCCGAAGGTTCATGGCTGCAGCAACACATGCCTTTCATCTGTCCCTGTCCTGAGCAAGATCTATATACTCCTTTCCTTCCCTACCAATTTCCTTTTGGTCCATCTCTACATTATCCCTCCATCTTTGTTTTGGTCTTTCTATTGGTCTTTTACCATCAGGTTTCCCAACAAGAATCCTGTATACTCTTCTTTCCTCTCCCATTTGTACCACAGGATCTACACACCTAAGTCTTTTTGATTTAATCATTCTAATAATATCTGGACATGAATACAAATTATGTACTTCTAAATTATGTAATCTTCTCCACTCATCTGTCTCCTCATCTGTTTTAGGCCCAAATATTTTCCTAAGGATTTTATTTTCAAATATTCTCAATTTATGTTCCTTTCTCAATGTAAGGGACCAAGTTTATTTACTGTATTTAACTTTTATATTTTGTAATTAACAAAAATTAAAAGCTTATACTGTAGTTATTATATCTTTTTCTATCAGCTTATTTTGAAATCAATATTATTAGATATAGTCTTTGATTTATAACTATATTGCTTTTTTTTATCAATTTATCTAAGAGTACACACAGACAAACACATCTGTTCACATTTTTATGTACATAGGTATGCCTTTTTTCAATATTTTAGTATGAAGATTGCACTTTAGCTATTTAAGCAAGTGTAGGAAAGGTAGGATTTCTGAGAATTTCTTGCAGGATTTTGTTGTCCAAGTATAGATGAGAACTGAGCTGGGAGACTGTTTTGAACCTTTTCATGAGAGTTTGCATGTGAACTGTATGCAAATTGAGCACTATTGACTGTGCATGCTTCTAAGTTTTGATGTTATTTTACATCAACCCTGTGAGACTGTAGAGAGTTTTCCCTTTTCAAGTAGTTTTTACTGATTGTATTTGTATATGTTTTGGGGAGTTAGCAGTTTTATGTTATGAGACAGTTTGTTGTAGAATATTTTTACCTGATTGCTTTGAGATATTGAGTGTCTGCTGTTTTACTTGTAATTATTTTTCTTTTTGTGTTGTGTATTTCACTATATTTTGTCCAAGTTCGTAGTATTTAGAATAATTGTTATTGACTTGTAGATGTAGGGAGTAATAATCCTTTGCAAGATGCCCTATACTTTAGTCTGAACATTATTCTTAGTGTTCACTTTTGAAGCCTTAGTATTCTGGTAGTATTATTAATGTAGAGGTAAATTAGGCTGAAACTAAGGCATTTTTTCTGATAAATTATACTCACTTAGTTGTTTCAGCAGGTAGAAGTTGCATGATGGTTTACTGCTGATGATGTTAATTTGCTCTTCTTATGTACTACGTATGATGTAGCTTACTTGAGTAACTGGAATTTTCTACTGAAAAAAGGATTGCTTGTCTATTTTATCCCTATGTTGTTGAGTTTGTCCATAAGCAAGCCATGTTTTTACTCTATTCTACAGTATGCCTTGGAAGAATCTAGTTATATTGTGTTTGCAGTTTTATGCTTCTCTAAGGTTTCAGCTACGTAGTTTTTAAACTGTGCTATGGCTTAACTATTGATTTCTCTTTCTGGATGCCATGTTGGTTTCTGTGTATTCCTCTTGCTGCTTGAATTTGACTTGAATTTAACAATGTACTCTAAATTTTTTTATGTAAAATATCTAAGAAAAAAAGGAAACAACCTAAGTCAAATTCAAGCAGCAAGAGGAATACACAGAAACCAACATGGCATCCAGAAAGATAAATCAATAGTTAAGCCATAGCACAGTTTAAAAACTACGTAGCTGAAACCTTAGAGAAGCATAAAACTGCAAACACAATATAACTAGATTCTTCCAAGGCATACTGTAGAATAGAGTAAAAACATGGCTTGCTTATGGACAAACTCAACAACATAGGGATAAAATAGACAAGCAATCCTTTTTTCAGTAGAAAATTCCAGTTACTCAAGTAAGCTACATCATACGTAGTACATAAGAAGAGCAAATTAACATCATCAGCAGTAAACCATCATGCAACTTCTACCTGCTGAAACAACTAAGTGAGTATAATTTATCAGAAAAAATGCCTTAGTTTCAGCCTAATTTACCTCTACATTAATAATACTACCAGAATACTAAGGCTTCAAAAGTGAACACTAAGAATAATGTTCAGACTAAAGTATAGGGCATCTTGCAAAGGATTATTACTCCCTACATCTACAAGTCAATAACAATTATTCTAAATACTACGAACTTGGACAAAATATAGTGAAATACACAACACAAAAAGAAAAATAATTACAAGTAAAACAGCAGACACTCAATATCTCAAAGCAATCAGGTAAAAATATTCTACAACAAACTGTCTCATAACATAAAACTGCTAACTCCCCAAAACATATACAAATACAATCAGTAAAAACTACTTGAAAAGGGAAAACTCTCTACAGTCTCACAGGGTTGATGTAAAATAACATCAAAACTTAGAAGCATGCACAGTCAATAGTGCTCAATTTGCATACAGTTCACATGCAAACTCTCATGAAAAGGTTCAAAACAGTCTCCCAGCTCAGTTCTCATCTATACTTGGACAACAAAATCCTGCAAGAAATTCTCAGAAATCCTACCTTTCCTACACTTGCTTAAATAGCTAAAGTGCAATCTTCATACTAAAATATTGAAAAAAGGCATACCTATGTACATAAAAATGTGAACAGATGTGTTTGTCTGTGTGTACTCTTAGATAAATTGATAAAAAAAAGCAATATAGTTATAAATCAAAGACTATATCTAATAATATTGATTTCAAAATAAGCTGATAGAAAAAGATATAATAACTACAGTATAAGCTTTTAATTTTTGTTAATTACAAAATATAAAAGTTAAATACAGTAAATAAACTTGGTCCCTTACATTGAGAAAGGAACATAAATTGAGAATATTTGAAAATAAAATCCTTAGGAAAATATTTGGGCCTAAAACAGATGAGGAGACAGATGAGTGGAGAAGATTACATAATTTAGAAGTACATAATTTGTATTCATGTCCAGATATTATTAGAATGATTAAATCAAAAAGACTTAGGTGTGTAGATCCTGTGGTACAAATGGGAGAGGAAAGAAGAGTATACAGGATTCTTGTTGGGAAACCTGATGGTAAAAGACCAATAGAAAGACCAAAACAAAGATGGAGGGATAATGTAGAGATGGACCAAAAGGAAATTGGTAGGGAAGGAAAGGAGTATATAGATCTTGCTCAGGACAGGGACAGATGAAAGGCATGTGTTGCTGCAGCCATGAACCTTCGGGTTTAAGAAGGCTAGAGAGTTAGTTAGTTATACATTAAATAAGCATAATATTTGAATTGTAAATAGAGAATATAACAAATGTACAATGCATTGTGCGAAAACTATGTCAACTTTGCATTATAAGCAGAAAATTAAACCAGTTTGCCTTAGAAATACATTTTAAAAATAGCCCAAAATAGCATGCGTAATAGAAAATTAAGAAAACTTTCTGAAGCATAAAAGTAGTGACTAGTGCTGAATGAATCAATTACTGTAAAATATTATTATCTGATTCAAGTAATTTAACTGTAAACATCATCTTTTGTGTGTAAAATATAATTGTTAGTTGAACTGATAAGTACAAATATTAACTTTATACGCCTTGATACACTCTAAATAACATAACTTTGATATATAAATTAGTAACAATTTGTTAAAATTAAGTTAAACTGTAGAATTGTTTTCTTAAATAAATATAAATATAAAGTAAAAATAATAAACAAATAATTCCTTCTTTTCCTATTTAAAGGATGCCAAACAGTGTAAATCAGTTGTTAGTGGCTAAATAACATAAAATTTGAAGGCAGTAACAATATTTTTCAAAAATACTGCTTTTTACCTAACTTTGTAAATTAAATACTAGTACATTTTGTCAAATTATAAATAAAATATACCTATTTCTTTGGTATTTGTACTAAAGTGAAGAAAATATTACTAAAACTTGGCTAGTACAGTAAATCTAAGAGTTTTAGCTTTATTTGTCCGTAACTGGATATAATTGTAACTTGTTAATCTCGCCAAACACAATCTTTACCTCAATTTTGGAAGCTAGCTGAACTTTAGCGTTTCGAATTACATATAGTGAAGGCCTCTATAGTGGAAAAATACACCCAGTCTGTAAAAATTTAGAAATGTTGTCTCCTTGTCTGTCGAACCAGACCAAAAGTGTTCTCAAGTGTTTCAATATATTTCTTAACATAACTAACTTTTCAAAAAAAGAATACCTTGTGCCCAGATAGCTTAGTTGGTATAGCGTCAGGCTTTTAACATATCTGTCCAGGGTTCGAGTCCCTGTCTGGACGATAACAATTTTTAAATTTTGTCATCGGATCTTTTGCAGAATGGATATAAAATATGTTTACAGTCTAACAGATTATTATTTATCTAAAATTTTGCAAATAAGCTTTTAAGTTTCTCAAATATCAGCATCTTTAGCTAACAGTACAGCATAACCAGTATTATTATGATAGAAATGTTCTGGTGGAAGAACCTACACCTACTGTAATATCTCTGTGGTATTAACTTACATGCAGCCCATAACTTTTGGGATTGTTTCTCCTCCGTTACATTTCCTGGCCATTTACCCTTAGCGTCGCGATTAGCCTCAGAAGCAAAAAAAAGCGAAATCTTATATTTGTTCTTTTTATATCTCTGAAACCACCTATACTATAGAACTACATTTAATGAATTTTGCCGTCTTTCTGTTTGATCTGTTAAATAATCCAGTCAATAAAAATATACTTACATAGAAAAATATGTTTTTCAGATACTTTAATCGGGTAATCTGCTTTTGCGTACTTCCTCAGAAATATACACAATCATAGTTCTTTATAAATTTAGCACCTGATATAGAATAAGTCGAAGTCTAGTTAGAGTTGGCCTGTAAGTGCTTCTGGTACATGTAGTTACTTGAAAAGCAAATATTGGGTGTATAAAAAATAGCATTCTTGTGAAACAGTAAAAAATCAACCTCATTTCCTCGTAGCATTAGCTGTAAATGCTTCTTGCAGGTTAACAAAGCTCTGGCGTGTGGGCCTACATCACCTACAATCCTTTGTAAGGTTCGTGTTGTCCTATAAATTGTCGATATACATACTAAATCCCTAGTTACAGCCTAAGGTTTTAGTTTCAATCAGAGAATTTCAGTGTTCAGATAGTGATTGTGGCCTCGTATAATAAAGAAAATAGAAATAACCCAAATGTTGATGCACCCAAAAAACCAGTAATACTTCAAAAATACCTTGAAAAAGGCTATAAGGCTAAATTATTCTTCTAGCATAGAAAAAAGTTTAGCAAGTGGACCTATGGTCCATATAGTCAGTCGTCTGTGAACTTCGTCTTGTCCTGTGAATTGAGAATATATTGATAAATGGTTATATATATTTTTTTAAAAAAAGAAACAATGTTGGTAAGCGTCCAGTTATGGACCCATCGGTAAAGGGATTTCAGTCTTTATAGACACACAATAATTTTCGTTACACTAAAAATTTGGCCTCGTATAAAAGTAAATAGTCGAAATGATAAACATTTCGTGTACTTTATCCAGTAAACCTTAGCTAGAAATACAATAACAGCGTTACAGACATAAAAATTAAGCAAGCTTTGATATTCTAGTAGCACATAATAAATATAAAATATCCTTTAAAATACTCTGACAAATAGTTGTGGGTTATCTGAAATGAAAATTTTCAAGCCCTCTCTCCTGCATAAATAGGCTCTAGAATTCACTAAGCCTCAAAATAATATTGGGTACATAAAATAAAAAGCAGATGGAGAGTGATGCTGATCGCATCATCTCCAAACAGCAAAAACAAAAGTATATGGATGGAGCCCTTCCTGATATATTTAGAAAACTTTACCTAGTATAAAAGTAACAAAATACTCAGCAAACTCTAAAATAAACAAACTTTCCTACGTAGCAGGCGTAACCTGACCTAAATAAATACATATAGAAAAAAAAAATAGCATAGTGGAAATCAGTAAACCCTAATAATAATAATAATAATAATAATAATAATAATAATAATAATATATTCTGTGGCTTACATTTTAGCTAAAAGTACTTTTTCTTTAGTGTTTTTGAAAAAAAATTAAATAAATACTAAACTCTAAATTAAAAATTTGTAAATATATATATGATACGAAACAAAATAAATACAAATTAATACATACCCTGCAAAAAATCAGTAAAAAAGTTGAAAACATCTCTTTGTGCATCCAAAATATAATAACAAATCCTTCCTGACTGGATTAAATTGTGTTATTTGAGTAATAATAAGCCTAAACTTGTAAAATAAAAGGGTAGAACTTGTCAAAACATACTTTTGCATCCAAAATATAATTCAAAACACATCTAAATTGTGTTATTTGAGTAAACTAGAGAATAATCCTGTAAACTTGGAAAAAATCTCTCTCTCTCTCTCTCTCTCTCTCTCTCTCTCTCTGTGTGTGTGTCTTTGAAAGTCCAAAATGTAATAAAACCACGTTCAAATCGTGTTATTTGAGTAAATATTAGGCTAAACTTGTGAAATAAACAAATAAAAGTTGAGAACACACACTTTGTGTGTCGAAAATGTAACTAAAAATCTTTCCTGAACAGATAGAATTGTGTTATTTGAGTAATAATAAGCCTAAACTTGTGAAATAAACAGATAGAAGTTGAGAACACACACTTTGTGTGTCGAAAATGCGACTAAAAGTCTTTCCTGAACAGATTGAATTGTATTATTTTGGTAATAATAAGCCTAAACTTGTGAAATAAACAGATAGAAGTTGAGATCACACACTCTGTGTGTCGAAAATGCGACTAAAAGTCTTTCCTGAACAGATTGAATTGTATTTTTTTGGTAATAATAAGCCTAAACTTGTGAAATAAACAGATAGAAGTTGAAAAAAACACACTTTGTGTGTCGAAAATATAACTAAAAGTCTTTCCTGAATAGTATAAATAGTGTTATTTTGGTAAAAATAGGTATAAAATTGTAAAATAATAAATTAAAAAGTTGTAAAAATATCTTTGTGAGTCCAAAATTTAATAAAAAATGTTGCCTGAATAGTATAAATAGTGTTATTTTGATAAAAAATTAACATAAAATTGTAAAATAATAAGTTAAAAGTTGAAAAAAATGTCTTTGTGAATCCAAAATTTAATGAAAAAATGTTGCCTGAATAGTATAAATCGTGTTATTTTGGTAAAAATAGGTATAAAGTTGTAAAATAATAAGTTAAACGTAGAAAAAATGTCTTTGTGAGTCCAAAATTTAATAAAAAATGTTGCTTGAATAGTACAAATAGTGTTATTTTGGTAAAAAATTAACTTAAAGTTGTAAAATAATAAGTTAAAAGTTGAAAAAATGTCTTTGAGTCCAAAATTTAATAAAAGTGTTGCCTGAATAGTACAAATAGTGTTATTTTGGTAAAAAATTAACATAAAATTGTAAAATAATAAGTTAAAAAGTTGTAAAAATATCTTTGCGAGTCCAAAATTTAATAAAAAATGTTGCCTGAATAGTACAAATAGTGTTATTTTTGTAAAAATAAGGATAAGCTGTGAAAATGTTTGACATAAAGTCAAAGTTTGGTAAAAAATAAACTCAAAATTAAGTTAAATAGCACACAGTAACATACATTTACTACCTAAATCAATAATCAAAGGGTCCTAGGTTCGTTACCCCGTGATAAAAGCAAATGGTGAAAACTGTAGGCCCCGTCCCTAATAGCTCTCCCTTCTTCATAGTACAGATAAAAAAAACCTGCGCTAAAGCGTCCTGTGCCTTGAAGGCAAACCTGAGCGGAATATTAATTGGCGACGGAAACCGGTTCTACAAGCGACGCATAGCTTCAGAGATTTGACCCTTGCTGCGCATTTCCAGACATCCTTTGTTGTCTGGTTGAATCCCTCCCCTGCCCTACAGTATTGCATAGCTTTCCCCTGTTCTTGCGTACTGGTTAACCTTGGGAAAACTGGTTCTGAAAACCTACCGACGCGTTCTCTGATTGGTGAATCAGGTTCCTTCTTTGTCCTGACGTTGTGACGTCATTTGACCTTGAACGCACACTCCCCAAATTCCTTTGTCCTCTACCTGCGCGGAATATTAATTCATTCTCTCTGTCTGGCATCAGAGCGGAGTCGAAATTCTGAGACAGTATTCTGTCTGGCATCTCGTACCATCGTCTTTCATACAATAATAACATAATGAAATTATTACATAGTACTAATTAATAATATTACATATCGTGGGTTCGAGTACCGGGACCGTCTTCTTTCGTACCATTACCACCGTTCATAGCGGTTCATAAACCATAGAAAACTTATTTTCAATATTATAAACATTAATTATTATCGATTTATACATTACATACTTTGCAGTAATGAATATAAAAACATATGCATAGCGTTTAGTACCTCTAATTACCTTCTATATACATATTTTTCATAAAATAAATAATTATATATTCATAAAAGTTATAAACATGCAAATACATAAATGTAAAGTATTCTACA
The DNA here is from genome assembly GCF_977018435.1 of Lepisma saccharinum. Classification (NCBI taxonomy): domain Eukaryota; kingdom Metazoa; phylum Arthropoda; class Insecta; order Zygentoma; family Lepismatidae; genus Lepisma; species Lepisma saccharinum. The sequence continues at coordinate 56,731,887 of NC_139230.1, read as the reverse complement.
TACGTGCGAATTAGTTCTAAGTACGTGCAAATTAATTAAAACACGTGCAAATTAGTTATAAGTACATACAAATTAATTGCGAATATTAAATAGCAACATCCACTAGCGGGGATCAATACTACTAACGGACTACTAATGTGTTCAGCGTCGTCGTCAAAGCCCCGAAAAATAAATCGATAACAATGGACTCCACTTCGGGCCTTCAACAATGAACTATTGAGTAAAAATGGATCGTTGTTCATAGCACAGGGCATTATCAAGAGAGAATGTGCAGTTATTTAAAAAAAAAAGAAGTAAAACTAAAGCTTAAAACTGCAACGTATTTTAAGATAATTGTATACCTGGAAAAGTATGCATCTTGTTTGGACTAATTTGCACGCTACTGTACTCAGGACTCCAATATTTGTGGCCATGTGTCTGCCGCCTCGCCATATTAGATTTAAATATGATTGCCAGTATACTGCATTTGCAGCTTCATTGTGAAAATCTTATTTTTCTGAAGAGACGCAATTTTAAAGATAGGAAGAAAACGTTCCTAAAGTGGGCCCCCTTATATTTAGTTTGGTTTGATTTGGTGTTTAAGTCCACTTTGTGCACAGTAAGGCTAATCGGGACTGGACCTACAGTTTAAAGTGAAATCCGGGTAAAGTGCCTCCACCGGGTATCGAAACCGGGACCCCTTGATTACAAGGTGACGACGCTACCACTGCCCCATCGGGAAGGCCTCTTATATTTAGTGCAATTAAAAGCAGTAACAGTGTAAATTGTAGTGATATAAGCTGAAATACGATACATGAAAGGATGTGGAATAAAAATAAATGTTTTCTGAAATGTTAGACAGTATTACAAGCTTTCTTCAACATCATCGTTTTCTTTCGTACAGAATCTATGTGGCCATGTTATCTTGATTCCACTTTGTTCCCTGTTCTTGTTATATCTATTCTCTTGGAACATGTACCAGAATTCCATGATTAGAATACGAGAGAAAACACATTCTGTGCTTGTTACACAACTACACAAGGGGGACCACTTTAGGACCACTAGGCGTTATTTTTTCATGATAATTTTTTATCACGTATTCCTATCCATTACTTCCCAATTGCATACAAAGATAGCTACTATACTTAGGATCAAGTATGTAGAATAGTTGATGCATTTGCTTCCCAAATGACCGAAGTACAGCAATTGAACATGGGAGTAATAACATGTCCACTTGGACAAAATCACTCATGAGCTGATTGGAAAACAACAGTCGCAGTAATCAACATGGGCGCAAGCACTGCATGCGATAATAACGTAAACCACCAGCTCCATGTATTTCTGTCCGGCTACATCACTATCCAGAGCAGAAATGCAGAGGGCCCGCATTTGGTACACTTCTTGTATATATACTGTATATTATTGTAATTATTACTTTCAAAACGTAGAAACTTGGAACGAATATAAAACAGTTACATAAATAATTTACCTTTTCCTTCACAATCTGTTTTACGGAAGTAGAAATATTACTTGAACTTCGGTTTTATATTTTATTCTGAAATGCTCTGAGATTTTCAACCTCTCAAATATGTGGTTATTATAAAAAATGAAGTACACGTTCTTGCGGATTTGAAAGTTTCATCTCGAAGTTTGGAGATTATTTAATAAAATGTGATATCATATTTCAGTCGATTGTACTATAAAATGAAGATAGGCTAAATTGATGGAGAAAATGGTATTATATTACCAGCCAATTATGAGAGTATTTATAACTGACGACGCAATGAGGAAACAATGCGGCTACCACCACCTCCCTACTACCCCTTTGCTAAAGTTCAGCATGCATGAAGACTTCCAGAGAAATTTCCTGCAGGATATGATACTAGGCACCTAGTGATGTGTGAAAATCCATATTCTCGAACTTTGCGAGGGTTGAAAACTTCGGGTAATAAGTGAAGCAAATTCCCCCAGGCGGGCTCAGATTTTAATTTCAAATTCTCATTTATTTATAAGTGGGATTATATCTTGGTAAGTGTTCTACGGACGTCAATTAAAAAAAAGGTTTATATCAGATCTAACTATATTATTATTATTACAAGATTTTGATGTCTAGGTTTGATTGCAAGTTATGAACAGTGATTTTTTTTTCACAGCACGCTTCTGTAGAAAAAAAATATATATCTGAGTAATTATACCAATTCTGAGCAATAATAAATAAATATGCAAAATAATAATAATATAAGCTAATAATTGGGTAAAATTTCGAAATATTATCGGTTAGTGGAATAGCTAATGTAAGTTTTGAGAGTCGAGCTTCGTGATTACGGATGATGCAACGAAGACCTCGATTTCCACACACTGTCTCGGGAATCTCTGGAGCGAGCGAATGACATTAAGTCTTTTGCCAGGTAGTGACTCGAGAGGGCTTGACCAATGAACGCGTGAGGGAAAAATGCGGCTGCAGCTGTCAGCCGTATTCAACAGCGCACACTTCTTTGCTCCGCCCACTCGCTTTCTCTCCTTCTCTACTGTTGTGCGCAGTCTTGCTCCACAGATTCCCGAGACAGAGTGTAACAATTATGAAACAAATTTAGAAAAAGAACAGAGACGAGACTTAACACACTTAGCGAATGTCTCGTCTTAAGTTATAAATGCTCTCAATGGTTCCCAGTATCACCTCAACGTGATGGTGATGTTCATACTTAGATGAGATGCATCATGTTTACACAGTGAGGTTTATGCTCAAAATATACCGAAAATTCTATTTGACAACCAGAAAATTATGTTACTGATGAAGAAGCTCTTTGTCATATTTAAAGATATGAGAAATGCAGTTTCCTTGAAATGACACTCAGGGCAACCCGCACCAACTGGTCGTAGAATTTCCAGCACGGACTCAGTTAATCTGTCAAGCATAAAGACCGGGACGCAAATAGAACGACACCAATAACACACGGCTGACTTGAGGAACGCACGCTATTTCAAGAACTGAATGACAAAACCGCAAGGATAATGCTTGGGAAGATACCCAGTTTCAGATTGCATGATAATAATTCTCTTGATGTAGTGACAATAGTTCTAACACACCAAAAGGTATCAGAAGCACTTGATAATGGATATGTCCTATTAACATTACAAGTAAAGATAGCACAATGTTCAACACACGATAAATTGTTTTAACTTCACGTTATGCTTACATAACAGTGTCGAATAACATGGGTACCTGGGAGAAACCCTGGGGGGTAAAGGCGGTCAGGGGCGTGATGCTGATCACATCACCCCCACTCACGACCGGATCAAGAAAGTGTGCGGCGTTACCTCCACACCCCCTATACGCCTTCATGGCGTGGTGCTATGCACAGGGGAGCACTTTTTTACTTTTTATGTTTACATAGGTCAATCGAGACTGACCTACAGTTTAAAGTGATTTTCGAACCACTGTGCAAGACCCCTTGATTTCAAGGCGAGAGCGTTGCAACTACGCTCTCGAGGAGGCCCAATTATTAGTAGTATGTAAATTATGGTGTGATAATCCTTTTAAAGGGCAACGGTTGGTTAGTTTCCTTGAGTTGTGTACAGTCACGAACACTGCCTGCTTGTAATGAATACATCGACTTTCAATGGAATCGTTACAAGCTGGCAGTGTCCCTGACTGTACATCTATTTTATAAATGGAACGTTGGGGACGCTATCCTCCATCCTCCTCTCGCACATACATCACCGTCTCACCCGGCATAAGTTCTCATAAGTACGTCGTTCTGTTTCATCTCTGATTTGTGTAATTGCACGGGGGCGGTCGTCCCATAATTTAGTAATTGGCCATCCTGAAGTTGCTTGGAAGAGATCGATGGTCTCCAGACGAATCCTAGGAACCCTGGCTCCTGTGTTATATACCAGGGAGTTCTACTATTTTGAGTAAGTTCTTGATATGTACTTTACAGTTAAAATATTAAGATAATAATAAGAATAAGAAATACGATACGGCTTAAAGATATAATATAAATGAAAAAGATAATACAGATAAGAAATATAATGGAAAATAAATATATATATGAGAGAGATAAAATTATATCAAGTAATAACATGTAATTGATTTCATAAGAAAGGAGATTCGAGTCCATAGACTCGCGTGATCCGTAGACCAATTGCAAGGGTAAAGAAAAATTGTCAATGTTGAGGTTGGGATTTCACATGTTCCGCAACCTTCTTCTTGCTTGTTTCTGGTCCGAGGATTGATGATACTCATGGTGGTTGACTCACGCACATTCACTTTCAAACACTTGGGGAAGTCCTGTCGTAAACTTAGTCCAATTGAGTCCTTTGTGTCCCACCCCAGGGGACAGTGCTCCTCATAGACTTAGTTCACTTTTGACTGCACGTATTTCACTATCAGCCACTTAGGTGAAGACCTGTCATCCACTAATCTGCCGAGTCCTTTATGTCCCACCCTAGAGGACAACACTAATTTCTCCGCATCCGAATATGGACTACCTTCGTGTTCCCAGATTACGCTGATGGACGAACAGTTCTCTAAAACTTCCATGCGTATTTGATGGTGCGATTGGGAAAGGCTTCTGTTACACTAAGTTCACTAAGTCCTTCATTGATTGATTGATTGATTGAGTTAGTTAGTTTATTTTACTTCGCGTTTTGTGCCTCTTGGCTAATTTGCGAAGATGGGGATGAGTGATGAAATGATGAAATTGATGAATGGACATTCACAAACAACCAAGCCCGACCGGGATTCGAACCCGCGACCCTTGGCGTACTAAGTCCTTCATGTCCCACCATTCGATGGGACTATATCAATGGGCTAACTGAAATATTCAGCTATGATTCTAACTAGGAATCATTCCCTACATCCGAAATGAAGTATCCTTGTTTCCTAGAGACAGACTGAATTCGTCCTTCAAGTCCCGTCCCACGGAACGATGTTTCTCAGGGATTGAGTTCATTTAAATGTTTGGCACTGGTAACTTCGTGATTCTCCAAGTAATAAGGTTCTATTGGAGATGCAATTCTCCACGTCCGAATATGGACTACCTTCGTTTCCTTTGATACACAGATGGACGAATAACTCTCCAGGTCCCTCTATGGGAAGTTTTAACGTACTAAGTTTACTAAATACTACACGTCCCACCAACTGATGGGGTGTGTTCTCCAAGAGTAAACTCACTCATATGTTTAACACTAGTACAGTGGGAACCATTCTAATTCCCGCACGACGGGGAAGGAAGATTCTCCTTCCAGACCGGTGTGGCTGCGAGGCTGTCTCTGGTGACGAGCCAAGTCAGATGGTTTCTACCTGCCTGCTTCATCACAACGGGCATCGCGCTACGTGGAGCTCACAAGCCCCAACTGCGAATGTTGCGGGAAAGAAATGAGAAGATGTTTCAGATGCATTGCACATTTTGTGTGCACATTTCGGCATATTAAAGACCGCGCCAATTCATACTGCATTTAGGGCGTTTTAGAGTTCGTTCCTGATTGAGACTAAATGAATATTTTCGAAATAGAGGGTCAGTCTTCTCGAGTAATGTCGAGTTCGAAACTCTAGACGCCTTTTTTTAAAATTAAAATGTATTGACTACTGAAGTGATAACACGAACAAAGAACCTGGCAAGGGGTGGGAAAAAACATGGCAGGAAATAGTGAAGTTAGTGGTTTTTTTTTAACATTTTCGCCCATCTCATTCTATATACACCTACATACGAATAATGGTGATATAATTTCTCAATTTGATTCCTCCCTTTCCATATTCATTTCAATTTTCAGAAGTGTGAGTTTTACTAGCACAGAATATTGACCTAGGATAAAGATATCTGAAAACCTGTTTTTTTTCTTCTTGTTTTGGTGACTTTGATTCCTATCCTCGTTGCGTGTTGAATGGATGGATCGAGATGTTATTCAAAATATCGCTAAGCCGTAAGAATTGGTGAAAGGGGAAGGTCATTGAAACATAACGTGACGGTATGGTAACAAGCAGGTTGAGGGTTCGAGTCAAATTATGTCTGCTCTAAAACTCTTCGACATTTACTCTGAGGTAATAATTTTCCCAGAAGTACACGCTTCTGGAAAAATTATTAAGTTCTTATTATTATTAACTTTATTATTATTAAATTCTGTTTTTATACTGTGAAATACACATTATAGAAAACGAAAGACTACTGATTCCCTAAAAGAAAAACATAAACAAATCTGTGTTTGATTGGACTTGAATTCTATCGCTCATTCTAATAGCTTGAACACGTAGCTGGGAAAATGCAAAGAATTTGTATACACGAAGGCTAAACAGTTTTTTCGTATGAACCGCAACATAATATTGTGCAAGAGGGAGCGGTGTATTGACGTTTTAATATCTAAACTGTTCTCGCTTAGGCCCAAAGCTACCCTTGACCGATCGGGGGAGTTGGGGGGGGGGGCACAAGTTGTTTCCAGTAACTATATTTAGATGTTTAATCTATACATAAAGTTATGATAATTGCATATATTTCTGAACATACATACCTCAATAAAAACTTGTTTATACGTGCCGTGCCGTCTTGCCTAATTTGTAAGGAATAATTTGAAACCATTTATGTTGTCCGTTAAAAATTGCTCGTTAGTTTGGCGTAGCAGTAACATCGTCGTCTCGGTTTCGATACCTGGTGGAGACACTTAGTGGTTCCGATATCACATTAAACTGTAAATCCAGTCTGCGATTAGTATAAAATTACGCATACGTATTCATATTAATTTTACAGAAGTGATGGTAATTTATTTCAATGTTTTGAAAAAGAATAGTTACGTCCTGGGGAAGCACAGCCCCTCCACAACAGTTATCACTTTGAATTGCCACCTAAGATTATATGAATTTTAGTAATTCTTTGTTCTGTATTGGTGGACTGCGAACCTTACTCTTATTGCCTTTTCTGACAATAAAATGAAGGAATGCTTCGGAAGAGAATCTAGAAGATGAAGAAAACAAATACAATGTTAGGAAGGTGCGTGCATGTGAGGAGGGGGACATTCTCCCGCCTAACTACGGGATAGGCTCTTTCCCTGACATTTTTAACTTTTGATTTTCCACAAAGGATGGAAATTTATACTTTGATATGATGTCAGGAAAGAATTGGATTGGATTGATTTAAGTCCACTTTATGTACAGTAAGGCTAATCGGGACTGGACCAACAGTTTATAGTGGGATCCGAACCACTATGTTCCTCCACCGGGAATCGAACCCGGAACCCCTTGATTACAAGGCGACAACGATACCACTGCGCAGTCGGGAATGCCTGATATGATGTCAGGAAAGAAGAATTGATAAGTCAAAAATGGGAGATATGAAGCCAGACACTTTTCGTTTAGTCACAATTATATCCATAGAAAACACTTGTTCAGGATGTGATTCAAAACCGCCTACGGTTTGAACCAGAGACTAGTTCAATCTGTCCTTAATGACATTATAAATTGTGATTGGTGGTGGAACATGATTGATTATTGCAAAGTGAAATCTGTTCTTCTCTATTAGTGTAGAAAGCATGAAAATTTGGCATCATACATTTTATTTATTAGAATAATACGTAAATGAGAAGAACATATTGCATTCTATTTTCTCTACATTTCTTCAAATAAATTATATTATGTGATGCATTCAAGTCAAGCATGGAGTTTTGATTTTTCAGAATAACGGAACATATTTGGACGAATAGCGAATACTTTTATTTCTCATGTCATCCTCCTCTACACTAATGCACTAATTCCAGCGTATACCAACAGCGTAGAAAGATTTGTCGCTGTGACTGGGCCTTGATGAGGCAAATAAATTCATTGACAAATATATATTTTCTGTGCATCAAACGCGTGAAGTGTATATTCCAAAATTATGTGAGTTATGCTTTAAAGTGTGCCAATAACTAACCATTCTTCGGAGTATCCAACTGCTATAACAATTCCAGATAAAAGGATTTACACTTGTTGCAGATATCGTCAACACAAAATTGGTGACGTCATCTTAGCGTCACGCGCCTCATCTAAACTACGCACAATATTTGAGTTTCTTTTAATTTATTTCATAATCTAACACTCTTGTGGCCAGGGGGGGCTCTTGCCCCCCATCTTTCTTAATTTCTTTCCTCCTTTCATTCTCTCTTTCCTCCTCTCCTTTTGATTTCCTTCTTTCTTTCTGTCTTCTTTCTTTCGGTGGAACACCCCTTCCCACCCCCAACCTAGGGGTACCAGGGCCTCTTTTTTCTTTTTCTTCTCTCTCCCTTTTCTCTCTCTCTCTTTTTATTCTTTCTTTCTTTCTCTCCTTCTCTCTTTCCTGGAGAGAGAGAGAGAGAGGGGTAAGAGATGAAAGAAAGAAAGAAGGAGAGAAGATATGTGGGAGATAAAGAAAGAAGGAGAGAGATATAGAAAGAGAGAGGGAGATTCGCTCGCTCTCTCTCTCTCTCTCTCTCTCTCTCTCTCGCGGGGGAGGAGGTTGGCCCAGGTGGGCCCATCCTTTTTTCTTTCTTTCTTTCTTTCTTTCTCTCTCTCTCTCTCTCTCTCTCTCTCTCTTTCTTCTTTCTATCTTTCTTCTATCCTTCCTTCTTTCTAGGGGAAGCATGAGAGAAGACTCTCTCTCTCTCTCTCTCTCTGGAAAAGAGAGAGAAGTGGGAAAGTAAGGAAAGATAGAAAGAAAGAAAGAGAGATAATTCTTTCTTTCTTTTTCCTTCTTTCTTTGTTTCCTTCGAGGGAGATGAAAAAGAAAGGAAAGAAAGAAAGAACCCCACCTCCCGGTACCTCTCTCTCTCTTTCTGTCCCTCCCTCTCTCTCTCTTTTTCTTCTTTCTTTCCTTCTGTCTATCTTTCCTTCTTTCTTGCACCTTCTTTCTTTCCTTCTCTCCATCTTTCTTTATGGGAGAGAGAGAGAGAGAGAGAGAGAGAGAACGGCAAAAAGGAGAGAGAGAGGTAAAGAGAAAGAGATAGGGAGAGATAGAAAGGAAGAGAGAGATAGAGATAGAAAGAAAGAGAGAGAGAGAGAGGTTTCTCTTCTCTTCTCTTTCCTTTTCTCTCTTCTTCAGAAAGAGAGAGAGAGAGAAACTCTCTCTCACTCTCTCTCTCTTTCCTTTCTACCGGAGAGAGAGAGATTGAGAGAGAGAGAGAGTAAGGAAGAAGGGAAGAAGGAAAGAAAGGAAGAAATAGAGAGAGAGAAAAAAAATTCTGGAGGAAGAGAGAGAAAGAAAGTGAGAGAAAAAGAGAGAGAGGGAGAGAGAAAGAGAGAGCCCTCACTCCCTCCTTCCCTTTCTGTTCTCTCTCTTTCTCTTCTCTTTTCATCTCTCTCCCTCTATCTTTCTTTCTTCCTTTATTTCTTTCCTTTTCTTTTTCTCTCTTCTCTTGCTCTCTTTCTTTAATTCTTTCTTTCCTTCTTTCTTTCTTCTTCTTCTTCATCTCTCTCTTCCTCTCTCTCTCTGCTTCTTTCTCTCTTTTTTTTATTTCTTTCTTTCTTTCTCTCCCTCTCTTTTTTCTTTCTTTCTTTCTCTCTCCCTCCTGTGTGTGTGTGTGAGAGAGAGAGAGAGAGAAAGAGAGGGCTGGAGAGAGTTCTTCCTTTCTCTCTCCCCCTCTCAAGAAAGAAAGAAGGAAAGAAAGAGAGTTGCCTTCCTTCCCCTCTTCTTCCCTCACCTTCCTTTCTCCCTCGCTCCTAATTCATTTCTCTCTCTTTTTATTGTGCCCCCCCTTTCCTCCCGAGAGAGAGAGAGAGAGAAAAGGTCTCTCTTTCCTTCTTGATAGAAGGAAACAAGAGTCTCCGTCTCTAAGCTCCCCAATAATCTAATCTAGGCAGTGATTGAAAATGCAACTCATCAAAATTTATAGGTGTGTGTGTGTGTGTGTGTGCAAGATTGTTGGTCGAAATTTGCTCTCACCGAAGCAAATTCAGGCAGGGTTACGAGTTTCAAATAACAGTTACTCTCTCGAGTAACTGTAAGTAGTTTACTTTGTGAAACGATAAACTGTGCCTCGGTTATGTTTTCAGGTAAGAAGCAAGGGCGTCGTGAGAGGGGATCGAACAGGTACGGACGACCCCGGGGAATTCGTTTCATTCACACAAAGTTGCATGAACTTTGCTATTTTTTATTGTAAATGACAGAAATAAAGTTCAGTTAGTTAGTATTCGAACAGAATAATAAAAGAAAAAGAGGAATTAGATCGAAAACATTGGGTTTTGAAAAATGCTTCCTAAGGAAGCATTTCCAATAACCAGGTTATGTTTTTCATACTTTACTTTTTTATACTAAGAATAAATAATTCCACACTTTCCTTCCAAAACTTAGAGTGTTATGTGAAAGGCAAACAACAGACAGTGTATGAGTAAAATATCCATCTAACGTTTAAAGCTTTCTCTTGAATGAGGTGTGTAAATGATAAGAACACATAACTGTACATTTCAGTGCACGAACTGTAGGAAATGTAAAAGGATAATGAAGTCAGTTGTGCTGGACATTCACTCATCTGGTGGATCAAGTAGAAAAGTGATAATACTAATATTAATAAATTTGGAATAAAATTGATATATTTTATTAGTATTTAATATATATTGTGTAATAATCATAACCATGATGATCGTTATTATTAATATTTCTGGGCCTCGCAGATGGCGTAGTGGCCGCGTCATCGACTTGTAATCAAGGGGTCTGGGCTTCGATTTCTGGTGGAGGCATTTAGTGGTTCGCATCTCATTTTAAACTGTAGATCCGGTCCCGATTAGCCATTCTGTGCATAAAGTAGAATTAAAGCAACAATTCAATCAAACGGTTCAATTCTATATTATTTCTACTATAGATTGCCTAACCCTCCTTCCATTCAAAAATAATTCTGGCGATGAACATGGTAAGGAGTTCCTTAATAAAAAAAACAACTATGATTTGCTCAAAGGTTTTATTAAAAAGTTAATAGTTATGCGTATACGTTTTTGCAACGTGGATTTTTGAATGATGTGGTTATTCAGGTTCACTTTGAATTTTATGTCTATTTTCATGGGAGTTTATAATAATTTATTGAAATTGAATGTTCACTTTCGAGGATAAAGTCAAGGAAAGCTTACCTTCAGTTCAAGCATGTTACACGTTCTACGAGGTTTAGCTTATCTACAATTAACGTAATTACTCTTTAAAGTAACGGTAAACTCTCGAAATCAGTTAAATTCCATAAACAAGTAACTGTCTTAGTCCCTTTTTGGTCAAAATACTACAACTGGCTTACTTTTACGAAGTAACTTTACAAAGTCTGAAAGAAACAAGCACACGATCTTTCATCTGTCTGTACGCTGGAGAGAATACGTTGTTTTAAAACAATTGGCTAGCAGAATCTCAAAGTAGCAGAACAATATGACACTCAATATGGAATTAGTTTTCATATATTTCTTGCATTTTTCTTCCAGACGGCGAAGAACGCCTGATATCTTCGAGAAATAATTTTCGAAGTGATGAAGAAAAACAAGAATATTGGTAGTTGTGAAAATGCGAGTTATTTCTTGTAACTTATTATTGTGATTAGACATTATTAATGGAAAATATCTAGAGGCTTGAACATTGCAGGCCGATATTCTTTTCCTGCGATACTGGAACAGATTAAATGCTCTTTCTTATTTCTTTTAAATTATTCCACATTCCTTTAATTGGGTTAAAAATAAATAAAAATATTGCTTGCATTTCTGTCATTGACATAGGCCAGGCCCGTACGAGAACTGTAGCCACAGTAGAGAGGCAGCACTTCATTCCTACGCGTCAGCAAAAATTCGATGCCACTGGTGTTATGTTACATCCGGTCGTAGCGGTGTACGAGCGATTTTATTGTTGAGTCAGCAGAACGTGTCTGATCACGTTGAAGACATCGGAAGCGGTGGGGGAGGGGGGTCAATGGATTTGTCACGTTGTTTCTTGATGTATGCTAACCTAACACGTGCGTATGTTTGTGTGTGTGTGTGTGTGTGTGTGTGTCTTTGGAGGAAATGCGCGCGCAACCATTGCGTATGATGCAAACACATGAAGAAATGATTTAAAGATGGCGCCGAAGGTGTTGTACCCCGAAAGCTTAGCGGCTAAGGTTATTGCTCTGTAAAACAAGAGGCGTCGAGGGTTCGATTCCTGGTAGAGTCAATATTGATTGATTGATAGATTGAGTTAGTTTTTTTTAAGTCCACTTTATGCACGGCAAGACTAATCAGGAGTGGACCTACAGTTGAAAAGTGGTGATTCGGACCACTATGTGCCTCCACCGAGTATCGAACCTGGGACCCCTTGATTACAAGTCGACGATGTCAATATTGAATGATTTCGATTAGCCTGTGTGTAAATAAAGCCAACAAAATGGTTGAGTTCGAAAATCGAGTTGGGTTAGTGGTTAATGTTGTCACCTGGCAATGAAGAGGTCGCGGGTTCGATTCTCTAGGTAGTTAAATTAGGCCAATTGTTTAATCCCGCCATTATAGGTTGCGATTAGTCCATCTGTGCATAAATAGTGATTGAATAAAATCAATATGGCGGCCTTGGGGTAGTGGTTAATGTTGTCGCCTGGTAATGAAGAGGTCGCGGGTTCGATTCTCTAGGTAGTTAAATGAGGCCAATTGTTTTGTCCCGCCATTATAGGTCCCGATTAGTCCATCTGTGCATAAATAGTATTTGAATAAAATCAATATGGCGGCCGCGTTTTGTGTTTAGCGGCGGCGGCGGCGGCGACCGGGGCGAGGTGCGGCGCGGGGCGGAGCGGGGCGGCGCGGCGCGGGCGCGGGGGGTGTTTTTTATTCCGCGAGATGTTTCAACCAAGTGGTTGAGGGTTCGATTCCCAATGTTGGTGAAAATTGGATATTCAATTGTATTTGTTTTAAAGTTCCGATTAGCTTTTTGTGCACAAAGAGAAAATGAACTAATTGGAAATAGGATGTTTATGCTGTAATGAAAAGGTCCCGGGTTCGATTCACAATGTCAAATTGGCTGATAATGATGATGTTTTTTTTTTAAAAAAAAAAAAAAGAAGTGTGTTGAGTCCCCATTAGTATTTAGGCAGGAACAGATATTAAAAATCAAAACAAAATGCCTTTTGATTACAACGCAAAGACTTTACCGCTAATGTATAAAGATAAATTAGAATCTGTTGTTTTGCCGTGTGGGGCCCCAGTACCGATTAGCTTAAATGCATAAAGAGTAGGTAAAATAAGCAAGATGGCCGTCACTATTGTTTTGTGATCAAAGAGGAGTCACAGGTTCGATTCAATCAAAGGAGGCAAGATTCTATGTTTCAATTCCATGTAAAAGTCTAAAGTTATGTTTCGATTAACCTCAATGCATAAAGAGGAATTAAACAAAAACAAGCAAAATGGCGACAGATGTGATAAAAGAAAAATTGAATTAGTTTTTTATAGTGACAAGAAAAAATAGCGAATCATTGTTAGAAATAGAATGAAAATAAAGATACTTGCCTTTGCGTGTCCAGCGCTGTGCAGAAAAGCTCTCATGCTTTATCTCCGACAAGTCCACAATACACATTTTTTTTATTGTATAGTTAATTATTAATGTTGTTATTAACACAGATTCTTACCAGTGTGAAGAAAAGCTCTCATGCTTTATCTCCGACAAATTCACAATACACACTTTTTCATTATATAGTTAATTATTAATGTTGTTATTAACACCGAGTTTTACCAGTGTGGAGAAAAGCTCTCATGCTTTATCTTCGACAAGTCCACAATACACACTTTTTCATTATATAGTTAATTATTAATGTTGTTATTAACGATTGTTACCAGTAAAAATATAAACCATGAGGATTTTTAAAGGGGTGATAAGTGAAAAAAAGCCAAGACATATATTTTATCCCTGTTTATTACCAATATTTACAAAATTCAAAAGAGCCGCACACACACACACACACACACATACATATGTAAAATGTTTATATTGTGTCACCAGTTTATCAGCATGTTATTTAACAAGTTTTTATTCTTAAAGTTTGTTCACTCACCCACATAAGGAATTGTGTCACTATCTTATCCATTTTCTGCTGCAACCACTGAATTAAAATGTTTCACTATTTTTTCCACAAGCATGTTCTCGCAAAAAACAAACACTTCTTTGGAAAGTCTTTTTCCGTCGATGTTTTGTATAGACAAAGGCTCAGGTTTTGTACATCCATGTAGATGGGAAAGCACAAACTTCTCCTTATTACATGCATGGACAGGGGAAATATCTGTGCAACCGAAACATTGTTCGCGAAGGTCGAGAATGCAAGATTCCACACAGTTTCCAAAATATGATTTCAGATACGGCGACACTGTTTCACACATAACTTTCGCATGCTCGATGCACACAAATATCTTCATAAAGTTCCGCCACAAACTTTCTGCGATGAACACTATCTCCAGGGAACCGTAAGCTGGTTTCTTCCTTATAATGATCTGACGGCGATTGTACAGTGTGGTTATCAGCAATTCATGTTGCTCACTTAGTGGGTAGGAAACACGAGGCTGCTCACCTGGAATAGCGATGTAATTGTCGATTACTGGAAACAATTCCTGAAGAGCGTGCCACTCCTGCAACTGTAGTTCAACACCGGCCGCCCCGCTTCTGTGTAGCCTGACCACAGGTTGGAAATCCAGATGAGAGGAAAGTCCGATTGAGATAACTTTTGTTTTCGAAGCATTCAAATAGTAGACGTGATCAAATAATATCGACTGGCGTATAAGACTAGTTACTTGTTTTTGTTCTTCAGGTAAATGCTGATCGCTCTCTTTCTGAAGAACCCCCTTGAAATTAGTGTACGGTTGAAATCTTTTTTTCAGCGGTATCGAAATAGATGATTCCATGACTAAGAACTGCGAGATACTGCATGTCGCAGCGTGCAGGTATACATTTGAAGAAATGCGTGGGTGTGTTTTTGAGACGCATGCGCGCGTAGCAAACCAAGCATGTGCTGGACAAGAAAGGTGGAGGGGGCGGGGCATTACAAAGATCAATGGTGAGAGAAAAATCAGCAGAATATCATAAACGTCATATTGAGGAAATATTGGATAACAAATATTAATTAATTTAATAAAAGCATCAACCGCATTGTCGATCTGAAATTAGGTTTATAGACAGAGGGCAAAATGGAAAATATCGACGATGTTCTAGTATTGGATTGTTTCTGTATTTCCATCGGTATAATCCTCCACCACATTTGAAGCATACTGTTTTATCCTCTTTTTGAATGTAAAATAATCCTGCTTCGGACAGAGCTTCTACAAACGGGAATTCTTTTGATTGCCAGTTTCTGAAAGAGGACAATCTAGC
Source organism: Lepisma saccharinum (assembly GCF_977018435.1). Classification (NCBI taxonomy): domain Eukaryota; kingdom Metazoa; phylum Arthropoda; class Insecta; order Zygentoma; family Lepismatidae; genus Lepisma; species Lepisma saccharinum. Next base: position 56,716,624 of record NC_139230.1, on the reverse strand, counting down.
ATTGAAAGATCCCATCTCTGGATATTGCGTCATTGTTCTGTAAAGACACAAAACAAGATAAATATTACAAGTAAGCTGCTGTAAACTGTAACGCTACAAAATTATTAATATACTATTAGGACTATATGTAACTTGTATAAAATTGCAAACAGTATTTACTGTCAATATTTTCTAGTATACGTACCGAGTATTATAAATTTAATTTACGAGTCAGCAAATAAGTTGTTATAATATTGTCGTTTTTTATCGGTACTGGGAATAAAATTTGAAATTTATGCATGGGTTTACCAGAGGCTCTATGGAATAAATACAGAAAACAGTAATGCCCACAGTACACAGACCCGTAACTTTGTATCTGATGAGTGTTGTACGTATAGAATTTAGAGTTATTTTCCAAAAATCGCAAATGGTTATGCACATGTGGAGGTTTTCCGTAACTATCAAAAAATTCCCCCCGGGAGTTACTGTCTATGTAAATTGCTACCCAGTGCTTCCCGGGGCTATCTTTGGGATCTGTATTTACAATCAACGCTGCTGGTAGTTCCACATGTACAGGTAATTCATTAGCTGCGAAAACCCCAACATGATGATTGTCAAAGGCTCTATTTGATATTAACCCGTGAAGCAAATTTAAAGTCGACAGCATTACTGGACACTAAATAGTAATATTGTGCAACTCACCTTTTTATACTTCAAAGTAGACGGTACACGTCACAGTAGATTCCAGAACCAATTTGATCTGGGCCACCAAGCTGTTTATCGTTGTTGAAACAATGGAGAGCTATCTAACACAACGCTGATGCTCGGAATATGTAGGCGGGGTTTACAAACGCGCATGCGTACAATGCTATCAGGCATTTGTTGTGCTGTTGTAAAATGAATTTTGTATTATAAGAAAATTGTCTGTATGTGTGTGTGTGTATATACATATATATACAGACACACACGCATATTTATTTATTGATGAAGTGTATATATATATATATATATATATATATAATACAATACAATATAATATATATATATGTAATTTGAAGATACAACATATCAGTAAAATCTAACAACTAGAAAAATATTCATAACATTCGACTTTTATATTATATGTAATTTAAAACATTCTTCACAGTTTGAGAAATGGAGTGCTTGTGGAAACACCCGTTCTCTGCAATATTGGCTGGTCCATCAGGATGTGGAAAGACATATTTTGTGAAGCATTTTCTCCAGTGTTTACCCCAAATGGTAAATGTAAAATTCAACAATATTTTGGTGTGCTACGGGGAATGGCAATCTGCATACAATGATTTCCCTGGTTTTGTACAATTTCGGGAAGGAATGCCTAATATTGACCAATTTGTGCCAAATTTTGGACCTCATCTTATTATTATCGATGATCAGATGAGGGAATGCGATCAAAGAGTCACAGATTTATTTACAAGAGGGTGTCATCATCGTGATATTAGTCTTTTCTTTATCACTCAAAATCTATTCCATCAGGGAAAAGGGAATAGGGATATATCTTTAAATAGTCATTATATTGTATGCTTCAAAAATCCAAGAGACAGAGCCCAAATTAATTATTTATCTAGACAAGTATACCCGGAGAATCCAAATTTTATAAAAGATGCATATTACAATGCCACCGCTGAACCCCATGGATATTTGCTGTTTGATCTGAAGCAGAACACTCCGGAAGAAGTACGTTTTCGGTCGCGGATATTTCCCGACGATGATATCAATTATGTATATATTCCTACAAAAAAAGCAAGCATAATCACTAGTCGTTTATTCTGTCATCATGGCTCCAAGAGTGAAACACGCTAAAGTGCTCCAAGTTTTGTCGGATGCTAAACTAGCTCTTCGCACAGCGATATTACAAGCTGCTGATTCTTCCTTAGTTAATTCAATCTGTGAGTGTTGTTACAATGTTCTAAAAGGGAATGTTCCTCTTTCAACACCTCAGAAAACAAGATTGAGCTGGTACAAGAAGGTGATACGTAATCTCTCTGCCAAAGGACACTCTACAAAGCAGAAGAAACAGATACTAGTGCAACACGGAGGATTTCTACCTGCGTTATTAGCCCCTTTAATAGGAAGTGTGTTATCAAGTTTATTTAAGTGAAAAAAATATCTGAACATGGAGCATGCCAAAAAAAATGGTTATAATACCTCAAGAATTTATGGATAACATGAGACATCCTGTTATGTCTGCACCGTCTACATCCTTATCGCAATTGGATCAGGATATGCAAGTAATTTTGAATCTCAAAGGTCTTTCGGATGATGAAAAATGGAATCGTTACAGTATTGTGCTCCAAAAATTTCTGTCTATTACTCGAAAACAAAGAGAACCTGTGTCGCTACCGATTACAGAATCTACTGAGAAGTTGACTGATATGAAAGAAGAAATTCTAGCTGCTACACCTAGCATGTATCGTAGAAAAGCCGAACTGTTGTATGAACGTCTTTTACATAATAGTAATATTGATTGGGATAAATATGGGGCAGTTTTTATTAACAATAATAAAATTGAAGGCTCAAATATTGTCGATCTAGTATCGGATATAATTCGACCACGAAAAACAAGCAATCCTGTTGGGTGGCAACTATTCAATAGAGCTCTCGCGTTATCTAATATTCCTCAAGAATATATTGGAAACCCCCGGAGACAGGAGTTTATTCAACAGATTGTTTTTGGCAACCCCGGACGCCATGTTCCGCTGTCCGGAGCTAACCAAGAAGAGGCACAAGAATTAACAGAAGCAGAAGAAGAAGAAGAAGAAAAGTAACCAATTTCTTTTGTATCATCATTTCCAGGGCACAAACGTAAACGTACTGTTCCAGTTTGGTCAAGATACAAACCATGAGCGAAAAAATATTAGAGAATATCTGGTACAATCCATCTCATCCAGCATCCTATTCTACAGCTTCAACACTCTGGAAAGCTGTAAAAAAATCCATACCATTGTCAACAATCAAACATTGGTTGACAAAGCAAACTGCATACATTTTGCATAGACCTGTAAAGCGTCGATTTCCGAGAAACTTTTATTTTGTGCATAATATCGATGACCAATGGCAGGCTGACTTGAATGACATGCAGAGTTTGCGGAATCACAACAAAGGATACAGATATATACTCACAGTTATCGATATTTTTAGCAGGCATGCTTGGGCTTTCCCTGTAAAAAATAAAACTGGTGTATGTATAAAAAAGGCTTTCCAGCAAATTTTCAAACAAAGCAAAAGAAAACCTTTGAAATTACAAACTGACAAAGGCCGTGAGTTTACCAACAGTATTGTGCAGGAATATCTCAAAAAACAAAATGTAATTTATTTTACAACAAAGAATCCTGATATTAAAGCTAGTATTGTTGAAAGATTCAACAGAACTTTAAAGGAACGCATGTGGAAGTATTTTACTAAACAAAGAACCAGCTGTTATGTTAATGTACTCCCAAAGCTTTTGAAAGCTTATAATCATAAAATTCACTCGAGTATTAAAATGGCACCAGCAGATGTTACTCCTGAGAAGGTTTTGAAAGTATGGCACAATATGTATGACAAAAAACTCAAATCTGATTAATCTCCACTATTGTCATTGAAGATGCCATTAAAATAGGAGATACAGTGAGAATAACAAAAACCAAAAAACGCTTTGACAAAGGTTACATGGAAAATTGGACAAGAGAAATATTTGTGGTGGAACGTATTTTGAAAAGAAATCCTCAAGTGTATGAATTAAAAGATCTACAAGGACATAAAATCGATGGAACATTTTATACGGAAGAGTTGCAATTGGTCCGCTTACCGGATATGCATGAAATTGATAAAATCCTTGCGACCAAAGGTAAAGGAGCCAGTAAAAAGTTGTTAGTTCATTGGAAAGGTTACTCCAGATTATTTGACAGTTGGATTAGCGCATCGTTTTTGGAGTCAAAAAAGAGAGAGAGAGGCATAAATTTTTGTAGGTATCAGTGGTACAAATAACCTTCATAACACATCAGGAGAAAAGGAAACGCTTTCTACCTTACTTTGCCTAGTAACAGTTCCATGAAATATTTCCCAAGTAATACTCTAACTAATTACACCACAAAGCTTCAGAACCGTGTGGAGTTGGACACCAACAAATGGGAGATGGCATTGGTAGAAGTGCATTATCCTTATTCAATACTAAACATTACAAGATTTAACAACTATATTCAATATAAATCTATGGATGATGTCAAATGGAACGAACTTCGAATATCCGAAGGCTATTACGCATCTATAAACAGCATTGTTGCAGAAATCAATAAATATTCTGAAACATTAAATTTTAGTCTCCGAAATCATCCTGCGTACAAACATGTGACTGTTGATATATCTACCAAGCAGAGAAACATAAATGTACGATTGTCACCTCAACTGGCACGGATATTAGGTTTCAAACCGACCGATGATCTATCAGAAGTAAAAATTGGACGCTCGCCTCCAAATGTTGTGAGAGAAATTCCTTCCCAGATGTATATTTACACAGATATTGCGGAATCACATATGGTGGGAGATGCTGTCGCCCCTCTATTACGTATTATAAACATTAATCCTATGGAACATACTTTTGGAAGTGATGGTGTGCAAATTTTCGATTCACCACATTACATCCCAGTGCAGAAACATAATTTCGAACAAATAGAAATTGACTTAAGGGATAGCACTGGTGCACACATCCCATTCTCCTTCGGACTAGTGTGTTTGAAACTTCATTTTAGACGTTGTGGTGAAAAGCTCTGATTATGAATGACCCATATTTTCAATACTACCATCAACATGCTGGATCTGGTGTGGGTAACATATATTACGGTGCTGCCTATCAAAAAGGACATGGCATTGGAAGTTTTCTTGGAGGACTTTTTCGGTCAGCTTTGCCTCTTATCAAAAAAGGAGCGAAAGCTGTAGGGAAAGAAATGTTAAAAACAGGGGTAAATGTGTTAGGTGATGTTGTAGACAAAACACCCCTAAAACAGTCACTACAATCCAGAATTTCGGATGCCAGATCAAATCTTAAAAGAAAAGCTGAAACAAAGCTAAAGGAAATGATTGGTTCAGGTTATCAGGGGCATAAACATTTCAAAAGGAATCACTCTGCTTCGGGACAGCGAACTGGAAGGATCGCTCAGAGAAAGAAGAGATCCAGTGCCAATACAAACACCAAGAAAACAACCAAACGCAACCGTAAGAAAATTCAAATAACATCAGATATTTTTGATTAGATATGGCGCTAATTAGGGAGAAATCATGTGAGTGTTTTAAAAGTGAATTGGATATTTTCTTGGTAAAACCTACTCAGACAAGCATCTTAGAACACCACACCATCGGATACAAACCTGTTAGTTCTCTGGCAGATAATGCCCCCACCGAGTTTGTAATACCTGGACATGGTGATTATTATATGGATTTAGCACACACAATGTTGAATATAGATGCCAGAATTGTAAAAGCGAATGGTCAGTTATTGCTACCCACAGATAAAAAAATTGGACCTGTCAATGATTTTCTCAATGCAATGTTCAGCGAAGTACAAATCTACTTAAATAACAAACTCATCTCGTTTCCATCTCACATGCACCCATACAGGTCTTATTTTGAAAAAGAACTGAACTATGACATATCTGCAAAATCATCTCATCTCCAAAGTGCATTGTGGTACAAAGATACAGCAGGCGCTTTTGATAACGTTTCGGAAGACAACAAAGGCTTTACAAAACGTAACTAACTAACAAAACAGAGTAAAACATTTGATATGTTTGGTTACTTGCATTCTGATATTTTCAATCAAGAGAAATTTTTGATCAATGGAGTGGAAATGCGAATAAAACTGATTCCTTCGAAAAACACTTTCTGCTTGATGGGATTAGATGACAGTGAAGGCAAAGTGGAAATTCTGGATGCTACACTATATGTGAGAAAAGTATCGGTCAGTTCATCCATCAAACTTAGTCACAATCGCATATTGCAAAAACATACAGCAAAATACCCTCTAACAAGAGTACAACTTAAAGCTGTAACTATTCCAAAATATATTGTTTCAAAAACGATTGACAATGTGATACTTGGACGTCTTCCGAAACGATTAGTTGTGGGGTTTGTTACCAACGATGCATTCAACGGCACTCTGTCTACAAACCCATTTAATTTTCAACATTTCAATTACAACTTCTTTACTTTATATGTTGATGGAGTCCAAATTCCCGGCAAACCACTTCAACCAGACTTTGAAAACAACAAGTACATAACAGCATATCACACATTATTCTCTGGAACAGGGATACACTATATGGATGAAGGAAACAATATATCGCTTGAGGAATACCCCCAGGGATACGCATTACTTGTTTTCGATATAACACCAGACGCAGCTGCAAGTGCCATATCCCACAGCAGTCTTCAACAGCAAGGGGCTGTTAGCATGGAAGTCCACTTCAAATCGGCTTTGGAATCTACTGTGACTTGTGTTATCTACTCTGAATTTGACGCTCTCATGGAAATTAATAATCAAAGAGATATTCATCTGGATTAATTGTATAACAAGGTGAGTTGCACAATATTACTATTTAATGTCCAGAAATGCTGTCGACTTTAAATTTGCTTCACGGGTTAATATCAAATAGAGCCTTTGACAATCATCATGTTGGGGTTTTCGCAGCTAATGAATTACCTGTACATGTGGAACTACCAGCAGCGTTGATTGTAAATACAGATCCCAAAGATAGCCCCGGGAAGCACTGGGTAGCAATTTACATAGACAGTAACTCCCGGGGGGAATTTTTTGATAGTTACGGAAAACCTCCACATGTGCATAACCATTTGCGATTTTTGGAAAATAACTCTAAATTCTATACGTACAACACTCATCAGATACAAAGTTACGGGTCTGTGTACTGTGGGCATTACTGTTTTCTGTATTTATTCCATAGAGCCTCTGGTAAACCCATGCATAAATTTCAAATTTTATTCCCAGTACCGATAAAAAACGACAATATTATAACAACTTATTTGCTGGCTCGTAAATTAAATTTATAATACTCGGTACGTATACTAGAAAATATTGACAGTAAATACTGTTTGCAATTTTATACAAGTTACATATAGTCCTAATAGTATATTAATAATTTTGTAGCGTTACAGTTTACAACAGCTTACTTGTAATATTTATCTTGTTTTGTGTCTTTACAGAACAATGACGCAATATCCAGAGATGGGATCTTTCAATGCCAGATTGTCCTCTTTCAGAAACTGGCAATCAAAAGAATTCCCGTTTGTAGAAGCTCTGTCCGAAGCAGGATTATTTTACATTCAAAAAGAGGATAAAACAGTATGCTTCAAATGTGGTGGAGGATTATACCGATGGAAATACAGAAACAATCCAATACTAGAACATCGTCGATATTTTCCATTTTGCCCTCTGTCTATAAACCTAATTTCAGATCGACAATGCGGTTGATGCTTTTATTAAATTAATTAATATTTGTTATCCAATATTTCCTCAATATGACGTTTATGATATTCTGCTGATTTTTCTCTCACCATTGATTTTTGTAATGCCCTGCCCTTCCACCTTTTTTGTCCAGCACATGCTTGGTTTGCTACGCGCGCATGCGTCTCAAAAACACACCCACGCATTTCTTCAAATGTATACCTGCACGCTGCGACATGCAGTATCTCGCAGTTCTTAGTCATGGAATCCTCTATTTCGATGCCGCTGAAAAAAAGATTTCAACCGTACACTAATTTCAAGGGGGTTCTTCAGAAAGAGAGCGATCAGCATTTACCTGAAGAACAAAAACAAGTAACTAGTCTTATACGCCAGTCGATATTATTTGATCACGTCTACTATTTGAATGCTTCGAAAACAAAAGTTATCTCAATCGGACTTTCCTCTCATCTGGATTTCCAACCTGTGGTCAGGCTACACAGAAGCGGGGCGGCCGGTGTTGAACTACAGTTGCAGGAGTGGCACGCTCTTCAGGAATTGTTTCCAGTAATCGACAATTACATCGCTATTCCAGGTGAGCAGCCTCGTGTTTCCTACCCACTAAGTGAGCAACATGAATTGCTGATAACCACACTGTACAATCGCCGTCAGATCATTATAAGGAAGAAACCAGCTTACGGTTCCCTGGAGATAGTGTTCATCGCAGAAAGTTTGTGGCGGAACTTTATGAAGATATTTGTGTGCATCGAGCATGCGAAAGTTATGTGTGAAACAGTGTCGCCGTATCTGAAATCATATTTTGGAAACTGTGTGGAATCTTGCATTCTCGACCTTCGCGAACAATGTTTCGGTTGCACAGATATTTCCCCTGTCCATGCATGTAATAAGGAGAAGTTTGTGCTTTCCCATCTACATGGATGTACAAAACCTGAGCCTTTGTCTATACAAAACATCGACGGAAAAAGACTTTCCAAAGAAGTGTTTGTTTTTTGCGAGAACATGCTTGTGGAAAAAATAGTGAAACATTTTAATTCAGTGGTTGCAGCAGAAAATGGATATGATAGTGACACAATTCCTTATGTGGGTGAGTGAACAAACTTTAAGAATAAAAACTTGTTAAATAACATGCTGATAAACTGGTGACACAATATAAATATTTTACATATGTATGTGTGTGTGTGTGTGTGTGCGGCTCTTTTGAATTTTGTAAATATTGGTAATAAACAGGGATAAAATATATGTCTTGGCTTTTTTTCACTTATCACCCCTTTAAAAATCCTCATGGTTTATATTTTTACTGGTAACAATCGTTAATAACAACATTAATAATTAACTATATAATGAAAAAGTGTGTATTGTGGACTTGTCGAAGATAAAGCATGAGAGCTTTTCTCCACACTGGTAAAACTCGGTGTTAATAACAACATTAATAATTAACTATATAATGAAAAAGTGTGTATTGTGGATTTGTCGGAGATAAAGCATGAGAGCTTTTCTTCACACTGGTAAGAATCTGTGTTAATAACAACATTAATAATTAACTATACAATAAAAAAAATGTGTATTGTGGACTTGTCGGAGATAAAGCATGAGAGCTTTTCTGCACAGCGCTGGACACGCAAAGGCAAGTATCTTTATTTTCATTCTATTTCTAACAATGATTCGCTATTTTTTCTTGTCACTATAAAAAACTAATTCAATTTTTCTTTTATCACATCTGTCGCCATTTTGCTTGTTTTTGTTTAATTCCTCTTTATGCATTGAGGTTAATCGAAACATAACTTTAGACTTTTACATGGAATTGAAACATAGAATCTTGCCTCCTTTGATTGAATCGAACCTGTGACTCCTCTTTGATCACAAAACAATAGTGACGGCCATCTTGCTTATTTTACCTACTCTTTATGCATTTAAGCTAATCGGTACTGGGGCCCCACACGGCAAAACAACAGATTCTAATTTATCTTTATACATTAGCGGTAAAGTCTTTGCGTTGTAATCAAAAGGCATTTTGTTTTGATTTTTAATATCTGTTCCTGCCTAAATACTAATGGGGACTCAACACACTTCTTTTTTTTTTTTTAAAAAAAAAAAACATCATCATTATCAGCCAATTTGACATTGTGAATCGAACCCGGGACCTTTTCATTACAGCATAAACATCCTATTTCCAATTAGTTCATTTTCTCTTTGTGCACAAAAAGCTAATCGGAACTTTAAAACAAATACAATTGAATATCCAATTTTCACCAACATTGGGAATCGAACCCTCAACCACTTGGTTGAAACATCTCGCGGAATAAAAAACACCCCCCGCGCCCGCGCCGCGCCGCCCCGCTCCGCCCCGCGCCGCGCCTCGCCCCGGTCGCCGCCGCCGCCGCCGCTAAACACAAAACGCGGCCGCCATATTGATTTTATTCAAATACTATTTATGCACAGATGGACTAATCGGGACCTATAATGGCGGGACAAAACAATTGGCCTCATTTAACTACCTAGAGAATCGAACCCGCGACCTCTTCATTACCAGGCGACAACATTAACCACTACCCCAAGGCCGCCATATTGATTTTATTCAATCACTATTTATGCACAGATGGACTAATCGCAACCTATAATGGCGGGATTAAACAATTGGCCTAATTTAACTACCTAGAGAATCGAACCCGCGACCTCTTCATTGCCAGGTGACAACATTAACCACTAACCCAACTCGATTTTCGAACTCAACCATTTTGTTGGCTTTATTTACACACAGGCTAATCGAAATCATTCAATATTGACATCGTCGACTTGTAATCAAGGGGTCCCAGGTTCGATACTCGGTGGAGGCACATAGTGGTCCGAATCACCACTTTTCAACTGTAGGTCCACTCCTGATTAGTCTTGCCGTGCATAAAGTGGACTTAAAAAAAACTAACTCAATCTATCAATCAATCAATATTGACTCTACCAGGAATCGAACCCTCGACGCCTCTTGTTTTACAGAGCAATAACCTTAGCCGCTAAGCTTTCGGGGTACAACACCTTCGGCGCCATCTTTAAATCATTTCTTCATGTGTTTGCATCATACGCAATGGTTGCGCGCGCATTTCCTCCAAAGACACACACACACACACACACACAAACATACGCACGTGTTAGGTTAGCATACATCAAGAAACAACGTGACAAATCCATTGACCCCCCTCCCCCACCGCTTCCGATGTCTTCAACGTGATCAGACACGTTCTGCTGACTCAACAATAAAATCGCTCGTACACCGCTACGACCGGATGTAACATAACACCAGTGGCATCGAATTTTTGCTGACGCGTAGGAATGAAGTGCTGCCTCTCTACTACTGCCACTACACCACGCCCTTACATTCGATTGAAGCAACAATTTTTAAGTATTCTGTTCCTCCAATATTGTAAATGTCGTTGGGTATACATGTAGTTGAACTTTTACTTTAATTTTGAATTGCTTTCTTGTAGTATAGCAGATATATTCGAGAAATAATTTTCGAAGTGATGAAGAAAAACGAGAATATTGGTAGTTGTGAAAATGCGAGTTATTTCTTGTAACTTATTATTGTGATTAGACATTATTAATGGAAAATATCTAGAGGCTTGAACATTGCTGGCCGATATTCTTTTCCTGCGATACTGGAACAGATGAAATTCTCTTTCTTATTTCTTTTAAATTATTCCACATTCCTATAATTGGGTTAAAAATAAATAAAAATATTGCTTGCATTTCTCTCATTGACGTAGGCCAGGCCCGTACGCAGGATTTCTTTGAGGGAGGGGCCAGACCCAAATTTATATTTACTTTATATATATATATATATATATATATATATATATATAGAGAGAGAGAGAGAGAGAGAGAGAGAGAGAGAGATAGAGATAGATATGGGCTCTTAGCGGTCCCAGGTTCGATCCTCCTTAGGAGGTGTTCTTTTTTTAATTATAATTTTATTATAAACAAGAGCGTGGTAACATTATTTGTAATAGCAGTGTATAGTGACTACATTGTTCTGCATATGGAATTTATAAAAAAATGAACAAATAAATGAATTGACACACGTTCACATGTATAAGATCGTGAATTATGATACTCTAACGATAATTGTGTACTGCTTCAAAGACATTGACAAATATTAATGAAATAACTATCAATATTTGTGGCAATTCAGGACATACTAATTTTACCACTTTTCCCACTCGAGTTCAATGCAAGGAAACCTTAGCAAATATCGACTGAAAAGTTTTCATCAGGTGCAATTCTCCATTAAATGTTATCGCCGAGTCGTACTACCTTCGTTTTCTTTGTTACAAACAACTATTGTTTGCACATTACATGTAGGAGGAGAGTTGCATCTACATTTCACATTGGTCAGCTTCTTCTACTTATTTTCAGGAGCGAGAGCTTGTAGGGTAGTGTTTACCGGGCAGGACTGTCAATCTGATTGTCGTAGGTTCAAACCCTTCCGGTGGCAGAAAATGTTCGTAAGTTTTAGACCTATCCCATTGTGATCATTGTCCACGCCATGTGAAACGGAGAGATTCAGTTTGGAATTAACGATGGGGGGAGGGGAAATATTAAATTACAAAATCTCCATTTCAACGAACCGAGAAGTGGACAAAAATTGGATAATTTTTATAAATGTTAAAATTACATTCATGATTTTAGTGGTATAATCGCAGATAAAATCAAAGATCTTACATAGAAGATTTTATCTTGCTCTGAACTAAGCCAAAAGGCATTTCGCACCGATCTAATACATTTTCCAATACATTTCAAAATGTTATTGAACGTTTCATGTCGATAATTTGACCAATTCATCAATTCTTGACGCTGAGACGATATTTTCTGCAACTACCTCTTCTCTTCAGTCTCTTCTGTTCTTCTCTTCTCCTTCTCCTTCTTCTCTCCCCTCCTTCTGCTCTGCTTTTATCTCATATCGCCTTCCCTACTTTACTCGCATCTTATCTCTATCCCACTCATCTCCACTCCTCTTATCTCCTCTCCTGTCTTAGATTTCCGACTCCACTGCACTCTTCTCCTTTTCCTTTCGTTCTTCTCTTTTTCTCTCTTTTACTCTACTATACACTCCCCTCTTCTCGTCTCCTCTTCTCTCATCTCGTTTTCCTTCTCTTTTCTGTTCTTTGCTCCATTTTCCTCATCTCTCCTAGAATCTTCTTCCATTGTCCTCACTACATCTCATCTCCTCGTCTAATTGAGCCTAACTCTACACGCAACCCACCAACGCCTTGTGTAAATTGGGTTGCCTAGTTTAAAATGTCGTTGTCCTAAAAAACTTTTGAGAGACACTGTACGTGGACATGCACAGTTTTAGTCGCATTTTTTATTGCCAACGTCTTCATTCTCCTCATTCTTAGTCGGTGGTACATATTCCGGGTCATTATTGGAATCATATACACTTTCTAACTAGTTCTCATCTTTTCTGTTGCCTCAATACTCGCGAACTTTCTGAGATACGTTTGCAATTCATTTTTATACTTACCATACTTTACATGAAACAAATGGTAGATACCATTACTTTCAACACGTCTAGCTCGGTCATCTGTTGACGAAACGAAACACTTCGAGTACGATTCGACTCTATTTACGATGGACTACACGATGCACATTGTAACTCCAAAATGCCCAAAATGTCACTTACTTATGTTTTACACCCGAGCCCTTCAAATATAAAAACGTTATTTTATTTTTCATTAATTTTCAAAAAATGTTCACCGAACTTGATTAATTTAATTAACTTGCAAAATGTCCAACACTTATCTATTAGCAAGTTAAAACATTATACAGTAGTCTGGAAAGTAATTTAAAAATACCTGGTAATGTCAGGAACTTGGATTTTTCAAAATGGTTATGAACAACTATCTGTCATCGCACACACACACGTGTTGCTTATCGCAGGCTATTTGATTTGATAGCATAAAAAAATCTTATATTTTGTAAGATGCATTTTCAATCCACAGGATTCCTGTTGTCTTTCCATATCATACTAGGGTAAAATTTTCCGCTCTCCGACAGAAAGAAATATCAATGTCAACTGCGAATATTTGCCATGTGGTTACATCATATAGGTTAGAAAATGCCGTTCTTCAAGGATTCCTAGCATCAAAATTAGAAATACGTTATAGAGTACATGAATAGTGTCTATAAAGATGCAGAAGTCAACAAAATATTGCATGCCAATAATATCTCTTAAACGAAATATGTCTGACCCCCAGATCTACAAAAATTTCTGTCGATGCCACTTGTGGGTATCGTTGCAAGAAATGCCAACATCGAAGCGACCTGTTATGGCCACACGCCTCTTCATGTCTCGTGGATAAGGCCGATGGCGAAGTGGTATCGTCCCCGCCTTGTATTCAAAGGCTTCCGGGTTCGATACCAGGCGGAGCCACATAGTGGTTTGGACTGTAGGTCCAGTTCCGATTAGCCTTACTGTGCATAAAGTGGACTTAAAATACCAACTCAATCAATCAATCAAAACGTCCCGTTGATATCGTAAAGAAGATAAGGTCCGACTAGTTTGTCCAGACCTGTACAGGCAGAACGTCAAACCATTACTGTTCGATAGATTGCGATTTTTACGGTGTGAAATCTGCCTCGTACATTGCCGACGCGAGGGCAGCTTTTTTCGATGTTTTCTCTTCTATCAAAAAACCGATATGGGTATGGGTGTGCTTTGTCATTGTCCCTTCATCAAATTTCACCATAGCATCACTCGTCCTTGTCGTTGCGATTGGACAAAAGGGGCAGAAAAGCGACGCTAAACAACAAACATCAAACAAGTGTGAATATGGATCGGAAAGCATGTGCATGTCATGTTGTCGCCCAGTTATAATAGATGTAACTCTGCTAATATCTAATACTGAAGAGCTTGATTACAAATTCTATATAAGAGAGAACCAGAATGTCCCCAGTAGAAGCGAGACTGAGGAAAACCCAGTTAGCACTAGGAGAAGAACGATAAGACCTAGAAGATCACAGATGACACAACAAGAACCACCTATTAACCAACAAACCAGGTTCTTTGAACCAGGACCATGTTCAGTCAACAGAAGAAAATTTTTATATAACTTTTGTAAAACCAAAAGATCTTGAGGACCACAACTAGCCCACTTCTGGGAGCTCAGTAACATTTGATAATGCTATTTACCTGAAGAATTAAGCGCTACTGGATGGCAAAAATCGAAGGATCTAGTGAACTCAGTGTACAGTGGGAATCATTTGTATTCCCAGACAGCGGGGAAATTTTCCCCTCCAGGCAGGTAGGACGCTGTCGCTGGGTACAAGCCAAGTGGTGTCTGCAATGAACATCTGGCGCGCTTGAAATCCCAGGCAAGTTGCAGAACCGGTTGTTGCGTGCTCACAACACTCTTCTAACGAAATGCCTTTTGGCTTAGTTCAGAGCAAGATAAAATCTTCTATGTAAGATCTTTGATTTTATCTGCGATTATACCACTAAAATCATGAATGTAATTTTAACATTTATAAAAATTATCCAATTTTTGTCCACTTCTCGGTTCGTTGAAATGGAGATTTTGTAATTTAATATTTCCCCTCCCCCCATCGTTAATTCCAAACTGAATCTCTCCGTTTCACATGGCGTGGACAATGATCACAATGGGATAGGTCTAAAACTTACGAACATTTTCTGCCACCGGAAGGGTTTGAACCTACGACAATCAGATTGACAGTCCTGCCCGGTAAACACTACCCTACAAGCTCTCGCTCCTGAAAATAAGTAGAAGAAGCTGACCAATGTGAAATGTAGATGCAACTCTCCTCCTACATGTAATGTGCAAACAATAGTTGTTTGTAACAAAGAAAACGAAGGTAGTACGACTCGGCGATAACATTTAATGGAGAATTGCACCTGATGAAAACTTTTCAGTCGATATTTGCTAAGGTTTCCTTGCATTGAACTCGAGTGGGAAAAGTGGTAAAATTAGTATGTCCTGAATTGCCACAAATATTGATAGTTATTTCATTAATATTTGTCAATGTCTTTGAAGCAGTACACAATTATCGTTAGAGTATCATAATTCACGATCTTATACATGTGAACGTGTGTCAATTCATTTATTTGTTCATTTTTTTATAAATTCCATATGCAGAACAATGTAGTCACTATACACTGCTATTACAAATAATGTTACCACGCTCTTGTTTATAATAAAATTATAATTAAAAAAAGAACACCTCTTAAGGAGGATCGAACCTGGGACCGCTCAGAGCCCATATCTATCTCTATCTCTCTCTCTCTCTCTCTCTCTCTCTCTCTCTCTCTCTATATATATATATATATATATATATATATATATATATAACGTAAATATAAATTTGGGTCTGGCCCCTCCCTCAAAGAAATCCTGCGTACGGGCCTGGCCTACGTCAATGAGAGAAATGCAAGCAATATTTTTATTTATTTTTAACCCAATTATAGGAATGTGGAATAATTTAAAAGAAATAAGAAAGCATTTAATCTGTTCCAGTATCGCAGGAAAAGAATATCGGCCAGCAATGTTCAAGCCTCTAGATATTTTCCATTAATAATGTCTAATCACAATAATAAGTTACAAGAAATAACTCGCATTTTCACAACTACCAATATTCTCGTTTTTCTTCATCACTTCGAAAATTATTTCTGGAAGATATCTGCTATACTACAAGAAAGCAATTCAAAATTAAAGTAAAAGTTCAACTACATGTATACCCAACGACATTTACAATATTGGAGGGACAGAATACTTAAAAATTGTTGCTTCAATCGAATGTAAGGGCGTGGTGTAGTGGCTACAGTTCTCGTACGGGCCTGGCCTGTCAATGACAGAAATGCAAGCAATATTTTTATTTATTTTTAACCCAATTAAAGGAATGTGGAATAATTTAAAAGAAATAAGAAAGAGCATTTAATCTGTTCCAGTATCGCAGGAAAAGAATATCGGCCTGCAATGTTCAAGCCTCTAGATATTTTCCATTAATAATGTCTAATCACAATAATAAGTTACAAGAAATAACTCGCATTTTCACAACTACCAATATTCTCGTTTTCTTCATCACTTCGAAAATTATTTCTCGAAGATATCAGGCGCTCTTGGCCGTCTGGAAGAAAAATGCAAGAAATATATGAAAACTAATTCCATATTGAGTGTCATTTTGTCCTGCTACTTTGAGATTCTGCTAGCTTTGTTTTTCTTTACTTCAATGTTTGCCCCCTCTAGAATTGGTTTCCGTCCAAGGTTGGTGGGAGGGGCGCAATGCCCACCCTGTGGTTGCGCCACTGGTTGGGAAGGTGGGGATTGATGCATGGCCATAGCTGTTAATGTTAATCTTCTTTATTTTGTGGTTAGAAGTATGTTTTATATTATTTTCATGTATCTACTTTTTTCTTAGTGAAGATCGCTTATTATGAAGTTTAGTCCCAGGAGGCAGGCCATGACTCTTAAAATAGCTTGCAATTACTTTCAGTGAATAAAATTTTTCAATGTGCAACTAATCAAAATGATAGACTTTCATTTTTTTTGTAACAAAATATTCCCTTTTCCTTCCTTTTGCACGTCAGGTTTGTTGATAGGATCTTATTTAAGAAAGGTCCAATAGATGGCAGGACTTGCTAGCGACATCTATATTATATCTGAGATTAATAAATATTTATTCCATACTGAGGAGATCAACAACGTAATTGCACAATAACACACTGTCCAAAATATTTGAAAAGAATCTCAGTTTTACTTTTATATTCATGAGATTTTGGCGTGTTTTTTGACCTTCTTGTAAGTAAATAACAAATGAATGCCTACATAAGTCATATTATGTTTGGATTCGGAGCGACAGATATTTATAAAACTGCAACATCATTCTTTTTGGAAATGCAGAATTGTTTCTGCATTGATAACTTGAAAGAAAATAACCTCTTCCAAATGACTGGAGATAAGACGTAAAAAGGGGAAGTACTCCCCTGTGCTTTGCACCACGCCATGAAGGCGTATATGGGGTGTGGAGTTAGGGCCTCACACTTTCTTGATCACGGCCAAAGGTGGGGGTGATGTGATCAGCACCACGCCTATGGTCGCCATTAACTCCCAGAGTTTCCTCCAGGTACCCACTTTATACGACGCTGGGTGGGCGCCGGAGCAGCTTGAACAGGTGGAAAGAATCCCAGTTCTCCCCCGCCGGGGATCGAACCCGGGTCCCTCGCATGGTAGTCAGACGCCCTGACTTCTTAGCTACCGCGTCTAAGACGTAAGATACATAATTGTTTTGGATATCTGAAGGAAACGGTTAAGATAAGCGACTTCACCCTTTTAGTGTCTCTACTGGTATAATATTTTCCATAGTGTATTTATTCAATTTTAGATTCTAATTTGATAATAAAAACAATTACCAGTGGCAACCTAGAAACTATTAAATGGGATTGCATACATATATGATAGGAAATGTCATTTCAGCTGCTTGTAGCATCGAATTTGTTAGCTTTGATGTCCTCTGCCCATTGCGAAAGCTGTCGATATTCTACGATCACACCATCCGATTAAATATAACACACAACCTGGTGTTCTTATGTTCAAGATAATTGGAAGTGGGAAAGAATAAAAGTTGCAGTAAAATATATTCCGTTTGACAGAATCTCGTAAATAATATTGTACTTTATATCTAGAGTGCTTTGGAAAAATAACAGTATGTGTTAAAAGAACTTCAAGCAAATTTTTGACAGAAAAAAAACTATGAAACGCTAATGCTGTGAAGTGGATTCTCCTCTTTGTATTATATTCATTAATCATAAGCCTTTCTATGACTGGCAGAATCGACATCAGTTGCAGATAAAGACAGATTTGTAGAGAGAAGACAAAAGTTTTTTTTGTTATACTTCTGCTCAGTGGTGGCGGAAGAGGAGCACAGACCTTACGGAGCGGGTGGATAGCTAAATGCCCCTTTATATACGTAGTTGGCTTTGTATTGTACTCATTTAGAAACCTTCGTTCTATTATGTAAAGAGTATACGAAATTCCTCTCTATCAATTTTATTGTGTAACATTAATAACACTGTAACCGAAGAAATCATTCAATGATCAAGGGGTTCCTATTTGTGTGTCGAGTGTCAAGCAACGATATTTGATCCACAATTTTTTTTTCTTATCACCTTTTACAAATTAAACTTCCAGAAGGCTCTCTCCATCCGAAAACAAATGAATGAGTAGCTTCCACTCGCATGTTGCTATCTTCGGGAATATTGCATTCCAATTATGTGCCCCCTCTTTCTTTGTTGACAAAGGATTATATTGAGAGGAAATATGCAAGTCCTTTCCTTGATTTTATTCTACAAATGCTTGCCAACTTTTATTTTTAATCCGGCTTTGTATGGGTATGAAACGTGTGCTACTGAAAAACTTTCAACTGCATCCAAAACAATTATGTATCTTACGTCTTAGACGCGGTAGCTAATTAGTTAGGACGTCTGAATACCATGCGAGAGACCCGGGTTCGATCCCCGGCGGGGGAGAACTGGGATTCTTTCCACCTGTTCAAGCTGCTCCGGCGCCCACCCAGCGTCGTATAAAGTGGGTACCTGGAGGAAACTCTGAGAGTTAATGGCGACCATAGGCGTGGTGCTGATCACATCACCCCCACCTTCGGCCGTGATCAAGAAAGTGTGAGGCCCTAACTCCACACCCCATATACCCCTTTTTACGTCTTATCTCCAGTCATTCGGAAAAGGTTATTTTCCTTCAAGTTATCAATGCAGAAAAAAATTCTGCATTTCCAAAAAGAATGATGTTGCAGTTTTATAAATATCTGTCGCTCCGAATCCAAACATAATATGACTTATATAGGCATTCATTTGTAATTTACTTACAAGAAGGTCAAAAAACACGCCAAAATCTCATGAATATAAAAGTAAAACTGAGATTCTTTTCAAATATTTTGGACAGTGTGTTATTGTGCAATTACGTTGTTGATCTCCTCAGTATGGAATAAATATTTATTAATCTCAGATATAATATAGATGTCGCTAGCAAGTCCTGCCATCTATTGGACCTTTCTTAAATAAGATCCTATCGACAAAACTGACGTGCAAAAGGAAGGAAAAGGGAATATTTTGTTACAAAAAAAAATGAATGTCTATCATTTTGATTAGTTGCACATTGAAAAATGTTATTCACTGATAGTACCTGCAAGCTATTTTGAGAGTCATGGCCTGCCTCCTGGGACTAACTTCGTAATGGGCGATCTGTGGCGCAACCACAGGGTGGGCATTGCCCCCCCCCCCCCCCAACCTTGGACGGAAACCAATTCTAGAGGGGGTAAACATTGAAGTAAAGAAAAACAAAGCAATCAGAATCTCAGAGTAGCAGGACAAAATGACACTCAATATGGAATTAGTTTTCATATATTTCTTGCATTTTTCTTCCAGACGGCCAAGAGCGCCTGCAGGAGGTGGGGGTGGGGGGTGCACGGAGAGGCAATTGCACCCTTCGATTTAAAATTTTCTGCAAATAAAAATACGTTTAGTAAAATTTTCTTGTTCACTTCCCTCGTAATACTTGCTTTTCTTACAGTCTCATCAAGTTCAGTTCAGAGCCGTGGCTAGGGAGCGGCGGGAGTAGAACTTTGGCACCGAACGATCTATATATATACACTGCTGTTTGTGAAAATTGCAACACCAAGAAGGAAACACATGATTGAAATGAACTTTATACCAAAGATTAGGTACATGCCAATACACAAATGATTAGAGTTACAGACCTGTATATGATCTCTGACCTTGAGAATTCAGTATGGTGTGAAGCCCTTATGTGCTGCAAACAGAGCCTCTACACGTCGTGGCATGGAATCAAGGAGGGCCTGGATATGTTCCTGGGGAATCTCCCACCACGCGGTTTGTATACGAGTCCACAAAGCATCAACAGTGGTTGCTGGAGGACCAACACGAGCAAGTTGCCAATCAACCATATTCCGTACATGTTCGATGGGCGACATGTCAGGCGAACGTGCAGGCCAGTGAAGCAGTGGTAAGTGTAGTTCTTCGAAGACGGCTTGCACATTCCTCGCCACATGTGGCCGGGCATTGACCTGCTGAAATATGGCATGTGGAGTTGTCTGAAGGAGGGGCAGTGCCTCAGGCTCTAAAACCTCCCTGACGTAGCGGTTGCTGGTCAGATTGCCTTCAATACGTAGGAGGGGAGATGGCATGTTGTATCCAATGGCACCCCAAATCATCACACTTGGCGTTTGTCCGTTTTGCCACTCAACAATGCAGGATGCCAGATTGCGTTCACCACGGTAGCGTCTAACACCTATGCGGCCATCACTGTACGACAAGTTTAAGCGGGACTCGTCCGAAAACACTACATTTTGCTACTTAGCAAGCCAGCGACGGCATTCACGTGCCCATTGCAGTCTGAGGCGTTTGTGGTTTCTGGACAATGGAAGCCGATGCAATGGCATGCGTGCTACCAGCCCAACTCGCAGCAGACATTGTCGTACCGTCGACGCAGACAGGTCCACAACCGTTGTAGTGCTCCAGCGTCGAGCCAACACTGTGGACGAAGCTGTACGGTCCGTTACAGCCATGCGGACAAGATGGCGGTCATCCCGTGCTGTGGTTACATTGCGTGGTCCAGTACCTGCTCGTCGCTCTGTACGACCCTCTTCTATCCACTGGCTCCACACATGCATCACTGTCGTAGCAGCATGCCCTGTACGAGCCGAAATGTCACGGTATGACAAACCCGCTTCCCGGAGACCGCTCATTCTGCCCCGTTCGAACACACTCACATGCTGATATTGCACCCTTTGACGTCGACGAGGCATACCAGCACTTGCTTTCACGTTTCCACTTCGTTTGACGGCTCTTCACAGACTGAGCTTGGCGTAACACTGACCTTTCCAGTTACACAAGGGAGGGCGCTGCTGGGCCTACATGCACTCCATCTTTGCAATCCTAATCACTTATTGCTGGTACACTGTTCTACACATCCTCCGAGTTTGGATTCATTTGGGCCATTATTTCTGGGTGTTGCAATTTTCACAAACAGCAGTGTAGTATATATATATAAAAGAAAAAATGGCGGTAAATTATTTCCGTCCCATTAAATCAATATTGTTTCAGTTTGCAAAATTTGGATCTAAAAATATTTTTTCTGCATTCGCTCGCATCCCTTTGTCAACAAAAAATGAGGGGGCACGTAATTGGAATGCAATATTCCCGAATGTAGCAAAATGTGAGTGGAAGTTACTCATTCATTTGTTTTCGGATGGAGAGAGCCTTCTGGAAGTCTAATTTGTAAAAGGTGATAAGAAAAACGTAGGCTATTTGGAATACAACAAATAGTGGATCTTTGTGTTGAATAATACTGTCATTAATAATTAATTCCCCGAAGTGTGAAAATGCCTCAAAATACGTATCGAGTAATAACAAGGAGCTTCATGGCTATAATTGCATAGCCTTTACGAATAAAAAAAAGATAACGATGGAAGCGGCCCCGGCGCCCACTCAGCGTCGAATAACATGGGTACCTGGGGGAAATCCTGGGGGGTAAAGGCGGTCAGGGGTGTTATGCTGATCACATCACCCCTACTCGCGACCGGATCAAGAAAGTGTGGGGCGTTACCCCCACACCCCCTATACGCCTTCATGGCGTGGTGCTATGAACAGGGGAGCACTTTACCTTTTTTTAACAAAATAAATATTTTAGAGTTGATTGTTAATGGATGTGGTTGAACTACTAATACTAAAGTAATCAGTAGAGAATGACTCCTCTTGGAAAATTAATAGTGCCAATATTGTCCCTTTGCTAACCTCCGCGGCGTAGTTTAGCACAGCGTGCTACGACACCAGTGGTCCCGGGTTCGTATCCCGGTCCGGGCATGGGTGTTCATTGTGAGTGTCCCTTCATAAATTTCATCCTATCATTACGAATCCTCATTGTCGCGATTAGACGAAAGTGGCAAAAGAGCGACACTAAAAAACACAAATTAAATTAAATCCAGTATTGTCCCTAGGTTTTTTAAAACTAACTTGTTGATGGCAGGAAATACATAAGCATGCAAAATGACTTTTCAGTTTGTATTGTGATTGGGCAACATTTGGAAACTTGTATTGCTTCCATATATGAAGTATCAAAGCTAACATTAATCGATTACCAAGTTAATTATTTATATATATACATATAAAAACTAACGAATAGACGTTTTTTTTGCCAAAACTCGATATTAGAGCTATCTAAAGGAACTTCCAGGAATTGTTACAAAAAGTGGGGGGAAAACTGTCCTTTGCCACTTCACACCGTGGTGTATTACGATCCTGTGTGATTGACTACACAGAAAAAACTGGTTTGTTATAATTACCAAAGAAAGTTTGGTTGAGCTGTTTGGTTATGCATTTTGTTTCCGATAACCAAATGTTGCTTGTAATTATTAAATAATTTTGTTTAAGAATACCAAAAAATTTGGTCAGACGAAATATGGTACTCGTAAACAAAATGATACATATGTAAGTAAAGAGAAACAAAACGTTTGGTTAAATTTACTATATGTGCGTGAGCGTGCTTTCGAATTTGAAATAACGATTGTCTAGTTTCGTCGCGTGTAGTATGAAAACCCTTTGTCGAAAATTGAAACTCGTGTAGATAGATAATTACTCGAAGCGAGTTTTTATGTTGCTGTGTAACCTAATATTCTGAAAAAAAGCTCAGAATATACTTACTTTATACTGAGTTTCCTACACCGGCCGCTAGATGGATCTGTCAAAATGTGTAGAAGAAACATAAGTTTTTGTACAACAAATAATGGTACGTTTGATTGTAATCATAGTGAAAAATTGTGCTTTAACATTCTTCGAAAGATATGTGAACACCAAAGTTACAAATTAAAGAAGAAAATGTACTGCAGTGAATAAAAGTGAATCTCCCATGAGCAACCTTTTTGATTCTGGACTATATAAGTAGAAGGTAAGTGTGGCGCAGACATCATGGCATCCGGGGAGGCCCAATCCCTGAGAATCAAGGTGGAAACCTAACGGTGACAACTGAAGCCCTGATTGTATAGGTAATCGTAAGTCGGTCTCTCTTGTGTCACGCATCGTGGGCCAATTATTCCAGGTGGAAGCCGTAAGTCTGGAACGGACAAACGGTACCAATTGTGCCTATACGGTGGTTAGGTGATTGCGAGGAACCTTTTTGGTTGAACACGTTGAGTGGAGCAGACATACGACTTGCAATATTTTTGAAACTGTTTTCCCTTACTACCTTCATCCTTCCTCTTCTTTGTCTTGGGCTCTACAATTAGTTTGGAATTTGGATTCGCTTCTTTGGATTGAGTTGTCAGTTGGTTTGAGTTTGTGCCTCTTTTCCCATAGGATTTGCGTTTGTTCTATTGGATCATATAAACAACTCACGGTTGTGGTCTTCTGATATGCATCATGGTCTTCCTGCAACGCTGCTACGACAGCGAGAAGGGGTGAAAACCTTCACCGGAGGTACTAAACGGACTGACGGTCCAAACTCCGAGACGATGCTCGATTCACGAAGTACCAATGATCCAATGCAAACGTCCAGCTATTCCACAAAACACCGACGTCGCAATTCCTATGAAGGATTACCTCTACCTCAACGTCAACGATCTAGATCACCAATTAAACGAGATACAGGAAATACAGCTCATGCAACCCAACTAAAATCCAAACAACAGGATAATAGCTTATACAACTTCCTGCTCACCAATTACGACACCAAATTCAACACAGCAAAACATGTGTTCCAACAAACATCTAAGTATGTACCAAGGGCACAAATTGCACAAATACTGTTCACCCGTAATGGCATCATATTGAAATCACCAGATCCAGACTTTGCAAAACTAATTAGAAACAAAGCTTCTTTTGAAATTTATGGAGCCAAAGCAAACATCCAAACACTGAATGCTTCCACTCAAAAACAACCACCACCACCACATAAATCCCCACTACTATCAGTAGTCATCAGGGGAGTAGAACCTGTCTTAACAGACGAGGAGATCTTTGAGGAACTGGAATGCGAAGGTGTACAAATCCGCAAATGTATCCGTATTCGCAATAACAACGGACCCACATACATGGTGCGGGTCCTAACAGACTCACAAAATGCTGTAGACACACTACTACACAGTGGAGCATACATATACAGACGCAGGTACAAAGTTGAACCATCCCGTTCTCAACAACCTCTTCCATTGCGGTGCGAAAAATGCCAACAATATAACAAGCACACTACCGCTGCATGTCCAAACCGAGATAAATGCGGATACTGTTCAGGACCCCATTCAACCAGAGAATGTCAAAACCAAACTGCTCCACCAAAATGTGTCACATGTACGGAAAACCATCCTACATACAGCTACAAATGCAAAGCCAAGCCAGAAGCAATACCTGAACACCCCGACCTAACAGTCCCCCTGCGCACCAATGACACTGCTACGGAACCTGACAACTCACTACGACATCCTGTAACAGTGGAAGATCTAATACGTTTCTTCACACTGACTCTCCAAAATGTGCACCCATTTTTAAGAACGCACATATTAACCCAAGTAACGGCATCGGCAAAAACCATTTTCAACTTGCAACTCCATGCAACATACTCTGGTCCTCACGTGCATTTCCACATATCCCACTTGGAAACTGCGGTTTAAGGTTTTGAATATGGCAGTACGGAATATGTATAATTTTCTATTTTTAAATATCCGATCCGTTTCTAAACGAAAAGCTTTATTGCAACACCTGCTCTTGGAAGAATCTGTTCACTGCTTTGCGCTAAACGAAACCTATCTTGCTCCAAAAATGATCTGTCATATTCCACCATACAACATCTTACGCCACGATGGCCCGCCGGGCTTAAGAGTAAACGGCGGCACAGCAATTGGAGTAGATAGAAAATTACCATATCGAACAGTTACCTTCCCACCACACTTCCACTTGCCAGAACATACTGCTAGTACAATCTACTTTCCATCCCGGGTCGTTACATTTGCTACCATCTATGTAAGACCAGGGGAGACTATTCCATACCAATTCTTTCAACATATCCAAACCCTTAGCAAACATTATATCATAGCAGCGGACATCAATTATCATAGCCGAACCATGCAAGACAAAACAAACTTTTTACAATTTCTGGACCAAAACACTACAGCAGAATTCCATGTACTGCCCAGAGCCACACGTCCCATCAGTAACACTACCCCTGACGTTGTTATAACATCAACATCTCTAAGTGCCTGCTTGAACATATCTGTGCTGGATTCCATCGGCAGTGACCATGACCCAGTGAAAATTACCTTAAATCTTGGTAACCGCAATACGAGCAGTACAATACAACCTCGAAAAATCTGGTGTTACAACAAAGCGAACTGGGAGGCATATAGTGAAAAGCTACAGAATGCTTTTTCTCACCCGCATCCAGAACCAAACAATTCAGAGGAACTCGATACGGCGGTGGAACATCTTACTGCTCAGATTACCAGTGCGGCAACCACTAACATACCTACGACCACTCTCAATAGTTACAAACCAAAGCTACCTCCGCAATATCTTCACCTAATCACAGCATCACGACGAGCATACAGGGACTATCTCCAGACCAGAAATCCTGAATCTCTTAACTTACACCGTCAATGGCTGCGTACAGTTCATAACTATATAAAAGCTTATAAACAACGTCGATGGATTGAAACGTGCAACCAATTGAGTGACGAAAGCCATCCCACAAAATACTGGAAACGTTTCAAGGTGCTCACTGGACAATCCAGTAGTACTCCTTATCCGATAACAATCAAGGACGCAGCTCTAAACACAGACACTGAAAAAGCTTATGCCTTCGCAAATGCCTTGCAAGACACTTTCACTCCGACACCGCAACTAGCTCCAAATCTCCGCCTCCAGACCAAAATTGACAGAGTCACAAACCCCAATAACAGGCAACTGCAACCCAGTAATACGCACACTATTGATCCTACAAATGCTCTAACTGTTCCTATCACAACAGACGATATTATCAATACTGTGCGTAGGAAGAGAAACACTGCTCCCGGATTGGACAATATCACATACGTATTGATTAAACAGGCCCCGCTTGCATTGCTGTCCTTTCTGGCCATTATCTACAATTTTATCCTCCGCACAGGACACTACCCGACAGACTGGAAGATTTCAAAGGTTCTAATGTTCCCAAAACCAAACAAAGATAGTACCAACCCAACAAACTATCGACCTATTCAGCTCACATCAACCTTTAGCAAAATATTCGAACGCATCATTGTTCGACGCATACACATGCACTTACAAGCACACAGTTTACTTCCGTCGCACCAAGCAGGCTTTAGACCTCAACACAGTGTCCTTGATAATTTATTAAAACTAACGACTCGCATCACAAATCATTTCAACACATCCAAACCATCCTGCCTAGTACTATTCGACCTGGAGAAAGCATTTGACAAAGTATGGCATACTGGACTCATTTACAAGCTCCATAAATTCCAACTACCGCTTTGCTATGTCAGATTAGTACACAGCTTTCTAACAAATAGGGTCGCTTATGTCACTGTAAATGGAGCGATGTCATACCCCATTTTCCCTTACTCTGGCGTTCCACAGGGTGCTGCTTTATCACCATTACTCTACATACTATACGTTGCCGATATGCCAAAACCCCCACAAGTTTCTATCTACCAATTCGCTGACGACACCGCATTTCTCGCCTGTTGTTCAAC
Organism: Lepisma saccharinum; assembly: GCF_977018435.1. Taxonomy (NCBI): domain Eukaryota; kingdom Metazoa; phylum Arthropoda; class Insecta; order Zygentoma; family Lepismatidae; genus Lepisma; species Lepisma saccharinum. The sequence goes on along the minus strand of NC_139230.1, from coordinate 56,689,380 downwards.
CATCCAAGCTATAAACAAAACTCTCCAACCAGCTATAAACTCCTTCCAAAGATGGTGTGACACATGGCGTCTCACAATTAATGCTCTCAAAACACAAGCATTGGTGTTTCTGCAGACAGGCTGTCGCTCGAAGATCCAAAGGAACCCAACATTATTAAACATCAAAATACGGGGAACTCCAATTCTGCCTGCCACCACTGCAAAATATCTGGGAGTCATATTTGACTCCAAGCTAACCTGGAAACCTCAATTGCTCAACATCGTCCAAAAAGCTACAAATCGTCTGAGCTTGCTCAAACGGCTAATTGGAACATCCTGGGGACTCAACTCCCAGGTTGTCCTACATACCTACAAGGCTTTCCTTCGACCAGCAATTACTTACGGCCACACTGCATGGATATCAGCCCCAGACTCATTCTATCACAAACTACAAGTTCTGGAAAGACATGCTCTTCGTTTGGCCTTCAGAGTAGTCCTACCAAGTCCTACACGACTACTGTACGAGCGAATAACCTTTCCCGAAATCACAACCCACATCGAAGCCATCCGTCACAAATATATAACTGGTCGAATGAACTCGCACCATCCACAACTTCTTAGCACAATGTACGAAGATGCTCTACACGACTGCCTTCCCACATACCACTGCACACCATTACAGCATCTCTTAACCATGTACACCTTCCTGATAGATCCACAGCATCCTGACTACCAGCTGTATAATATCCATCATCCTCCGGAACTACGGCACGTGATATATCCAACACATGCCGCACCATAGCAAATTATTACTTTCCTAACAGAAGTAATTTTCCCACTACTGCATAAATAAGATCTAAGTGAACTACCCTCAGAATAAGTAAATATGTACCACTTCATTACTGAAAACACTTAGACCATCACCTTGCAAGGGAAAACATTTATGGAAACAATTCACTTACCAAAGAGAAGGTGTACCCTTCTAAATGGAAAACGAGGACAAAAAAAAAAAAAAAAAAAAAAAAAAAAAAAAAAAAAAAAAAAGTGGCGCAGAAAAACAAACACGTTCCAAAAACGGTTAGTTCACGTGAACTTTCTATTCTGAATGTGTATTTTGAGATCAGTTAGTTTCTACAAACTATCCACCCTAGCTAAAATTAGCCATATTATAACATGAGTAATTATGAATAAATTATTTGGTTTTCCTAAACAAATGGGCTACATTTTGTTAGATTTACCAAAATAATATTTGGTTTTGGTAACCAAAAAATTGTTTACGACAAACAAATAGAACTTGACCAAATCTTTTGGTACTGGTTAGTGATGGGTTCAAGCCGTTCATTTGTGCGAGTCGACTCATGAGCTCTCGCTCACTGAGAAGAGTCGTTCAAATGAGTCGTTCAAAAGAGTCGCCAAGCTTCTTTTTCTCGAAACACATGCCTGAAGAGGGGGAAGGGGGTAGGAGGTGTTGAAGCAGATGATTGTATTTAAGTAAACAAACACAACGTACGTCCTTCAAGATTAATAAATTGTATTGCATTTTTGTGCATGTGTGTGTGCGTGTAGCCGACTAGATGGCCAAGATTCTGAAGTAATCGACATTTGATCTTGCCACAGAAGTTCCCGGGTTCTAGTCCCGGTCTGGGCAAGAATATTCTTTACGAGTGTCCCTTCATCTGTATCATCACGCATCATCCTCATCGTCGCGATTACTTAAAATTTGAAGAAAAGCTGCATAAAATAAGAAAAATACAAATACGATTCTGTATGTGTGTGGATATACATATATGTGTAAACAGTAAACACACACACACAAACAAAATTTATTGCACATACTTGTTTTCAATACTCTGCCTCATGAGTGAGATTTTCTATATTTGTATCTTGTTTCAGTTTACATTTCATGCTGCGGATAATGCAAATTATGCAGTACGATAGCATACACAGAAATGCTATATAATTATATCAACCTTTTATTAGTAATAACGTGCATTTACATATTCTTCCTTTTTTGCATTCGATCACTGGTTTTAATATCGCAACAAAATGCACTCCAGATCTGCGCTGCGATACATGCTTGCATTTCCACGAGCATCGCTCGTTCACGACTCACAGCACGAAGAGTCACAGCACAGTCCCACGACTCTTTCCCCATCATTCGTTCACGACTCTCGAGACGGCACGAAGAGTCATTAAGCACCTTAACGACTCGCTCGCCTTAGCGACTCTTCTCCTCCCTCATCGTTCACGACTCTCGAGACGGTACGAAGAGTCGTGGAGCACCTTAACGACTCGCTCGCCTTAGCGACTCTTCTGCTCACTCGTCGTTCGTTCACGAGTCGCGAGCTCTCTTACACAAGGCGCGCCGTCGGCAGTCTCGCTCTCCGCGGATGGCTAACAGCTGTGTTTAAGAAATATATATCGCTCTTGAACATTATCCATGTCCATCCCATATCCATGTTCATAGCTTTTTGTTGTTCTACAGTCATTCAATATAAGTTTCTGCCAATATCATAATGTATGATCGAATTTCTATAAAGCGGACCAAATTATACGTATGTATTTTTTTTAATGTTGCTTTCTACTAGTAAAACACCTTAACACGTAGGCTCACCGCAGATGGCCAACAGCTGTTTATATCACTCGTGAACATGACCCATGTCCATCTTACGTAGTTGTTCCTAATTGTGCAGTCATTCAATAAAAGCTTTTTTGCAGTATCATGTACGATGAGATTTATGATTAAACTTCTATATTTATTCTTTAATGCTGTTTTCATTAGTAAAATATTTACACGTTAATGTTAATGAAATATTTCACGTCATATGAAAACGATTTTGTCAGACAATGTTTAAAGTTCACTTTATGCTCAGATAGTCTAATCGGGATTGAAGCTACATTTTAAACTGGGGGTCTAAATCACTGGGCAAGGTGCCTCCACCGAGGATCGAATCCGAGACAGGAAGCGATTTCCTTACCAGGATTTAACAAGGAATGAAAGGATGGCTGAATAACATAAATAAAACATACTCCATGGTGCATGTTCTTTGTTTCTTGGTTTCTATGTTGGCCAGCTTGAAATAATCTTGGAGTGACAGATAAGTGGTGTCGCCCTCCTCAAAGTAAGCCTATTGACACCGAAAGTTCCGGGTTCGAACCCCAGCGCAGAGATGAGTGGTAATCTGTATTTAACCTCTTGTCAATTACTCTAATCACCATCCATCCTTCGTCGTTGCCTTGTAACGATACCTGGTGGATCCCACTTTAAACTGTAGATCCAGTCCCGATTAGCTTATCTGTACGTAAAATTCATTCATCCTCGCTGTCGATACTAAGTAATTAGGTATAAAAGATGCTTAAAATACAACAAAGCGTGTTAGGCAGTTAAAATATTAAAATTGAATTAATAAATTATAAAATATAATTACTGCATGCTAATTTATAAGAAATTATAGCATTTTAAAATTTGTTTGTTCCTTAATGGGAAAATAACTAGTAGCTTATTTCTTCTGTTCATTCTCATGTTAACAGATTTGTTTTCTTGGATAAATAAAATTGAACGTGTAAATTAAAAGGTTTACATGTGCACGAAGCGGAAGAGCAACTCGATCGAGTATCGTGGTGAGACAAGATGACTTGGCACATCGTTTCAACTCGTGAATGAGAATGCATATCTTGTTCGCGATTTGATTTCAAGTTAAAAACACCTGTCTGGTCTTGTTCGCTTATCGATTTCAAAGCATAAATCGGTATCGTTACTCCAATGAGACGAGATTCTCGGACAGTACATTTTACACAGAGTGTCTCTCATCATCTCACCAACTTTGGAAGGGTTGGCCCTGTTTTCATTGCGATTTTGTAATGTCCTGCTACTTGCGAAACTGATTCACTTCCAACAATTTCAGTCGCCTCCGTGGAGGAGTGGTTAGAACAGTGCGCTAAGAGGAATCTCGGAATTGAGTGTCACTTCATCAATTTCATTATATCATCACTGATTTTCATGTTCGCGATTAGCCAAAGTGGCAGAAGAGCAAAGCCTGGGCAAAAGTGGTATGCCGAGCCGCTATGTGTTTCCACCGAATATCGGCCTCAGGACTCCCTGCCCTCGTGCTGCGATGTGCTAACCACTCCGCAACGGGGGCCGGCCCTCCCCATCACATCTCTGTTTTATACTAAAGGCTATGATTGAATATGAATTTAAAATGTTGTGTGCGTCACTTAGGCTATTTTGCACCCTTCAGTTTATACGGGATCCAGCCCCTTACCAGAACTAAAATAACATAACTGTAATGTCCTGTAGTAACTAAAATATTAAAATAATCTGACCGGTTAAAAGCTGAGGCTGTAAAGGCACTCAGCACACATAAGGACAAAACACAGGACAACACACACACACGAAAATTATACTGGCCGTAGGTATAGACGCCAGAGCCTCGTTAGTCTGCAAAATGCAGTCCAGGGTGTACTATGTGGAAGTGAGGTTGACAATTGGGTGTACTACGTGGAAGGATCATCCCTTACATCCCTTAAACTATATTTCTCGAGACCCTTGATGTGCTAACCACGCCGGCATACATTATAGAATACTTGAGTTAGTTTTGTCAATATTAATTTTATTGATTGCATTTTTGTTTTGCAATGATTTTGCGCACTGAATTTTCATATTTATCTTTGCTTTTCATTTGTGTTTTACTTTTATTTTGTATATAATGCTGTGTTTCTATTGGTGTAAATTTGTGATTCGTCTCTAATAACGTTATCATTCCAATGTGATTTAAATTTTAATCTTCTAATCTCACGTGTATAATATGTAAGTATATGTATGTACACATGCATACAGAGAGAAAGAGAGAGCGATTGTATTGGGAAATTGCATGATATGATCGTTAGAGGGGAAATCCCCACCGTTCCCCGCATAATTTCAAATTTGTTCCTTGTATTACACAAAATATATTAAATTAATGTTATAACAAATTGAATATCCATTATAGATCGGATTATAAGAAATTATGTATAACTGCGTGTGTGAGCGTGTGTTTGTCTCTCAGGTTCTTTATAAAAAAAATCAGAAAAACAGAACATAATGTAGTATTCAAATATAAAAAGTCCTTCATTTCACGAGTCCACTTATAATTAATTCATTATCATGTGGTTTGTTCTATTAGGTAATTCTTAACTGAATATAAAAAATTGTAAGTTATAATTTTTGTTTTAATACACGTTTCTTATTTTCACTAAAGGTTTATCATTTGAACTTGTGCTTGCTGCTTGTATTACGTCATTTTTGGATTTGGAGTAACAGAAAACAAAAGGTGTTTATTGTTTGATCTTGCTTTAGAAAATAATGATTGGTTGATTGATTTGGTTTATTTTACTTCGATTTTCTGTCACTTTTTTTGGGTAATCGCGAAGATCAGGATGAGTAATGAGGTGTACTAACCACTCCACCATGGAGGCCGGCGCTTTAAAAAATAATTAAAAGTAACAATCGCTTTCCACACTAAGTATTTTGTGTTGCAAATTATAAATTACTGCCCCCCTTTTCTGATTCACCCTAATAGCATAGTGGTTAACGCTGTCATGTATTAAAATGGTTTGCTTGGCAAAAATTGTTATAAGTCCACTTTTATGCTCCAATAGGCTAATCGGGTCTCCCCGATGGCGTAGTGATAACGTCGCCGGTAATCAAGGGGTACCGTGTTCAATACAAAGTGGAGGTTCGGATCCCACTTTAAACTGTAGTTCCAGTCCCGACTATCCTATCTGCACATAAAGTGGACTTAAACAATAACAACTCAGAATAGGCTAATCGGAATATTGTAATCAAGAGGTCTGTGTCTAACACCTTCCCAAAATTTTTACAATACTCCCCTAATATTTTTTACTAACATTTAATTTCTTGTAATTTTAGCGCTAATGGTTTGGCCGAACTTGAAACTACAGGACAAATTTGTTGGCTGTTCTTCGCTGCCCGTCATGGGCTGAGGTTGCGCGCTCTCTCTCTGCAAACAACACTCGCGAGTCGACTCTTTCCTTCGTTCAAAGAGTCGCTAAAGTGTGCCACGACTCTTTGAACGAAGGAAAGAGTCGACTCGCGAGCATGCTCCTTCCCCTCTCATCGTACACGGCACGTTTCAGCCAGCTTTACGGGAAAAGGAACAGAGAGGACCCCCCCCCCTTCCTCTCCTCTCCAGTCCCCATTTGCTGCCCGCAGAATCGACTTGCTTTCTTTCAAAAATTCCGGCAGCCAGGCGAGTATACACTTGCGCATGCGCCTTCCTCGCAAAATTCGTGGAAAGGAGAGGGAATAATGGAATAATAGTTGCTTGGCGGGCGGAGGAGTCGTGGCACACATACGACTCTTTGAACGTGTCGTTCAATTCTGGTGAACGAGTCGTTCACCGCTCACAAGAGAGAGTCGTTACTTTTGAACGACTCGTTCACGAACGACCCATCACTAGTACTGGTGAACAATTGTTTGGTTGATGCCTATTTAAACAAACGATTTGTTCACCATTTCCATTTTTTTGGTTAATCCAAACAAATATTTTTCTCTGTGTAATAGTTCTACTTCGTGTCACCAAAGAACATGCATGATGTGAAGAAAATAATTAACTGTAGACCGAATAACTAAACTAAGCGAAGAGACGTTACAATTTGCCACAGATCGGTACTAGGATTGCAATACCTTACTCTCTAAAAAAAAAAACTTCAACGATTTGTTCCAAAAAGAAAAAAAAAGCCTTATCTTACAAGATATTAAATGATTTGGGCGAACTTTTACTCACTGCTGCGATGAGTTCTGGATGCTGTATCCTAAATCGTATTTATGCTCTACTTACTCCAAAAAGCTATTTCTTTTATCGTATTCACATTAGGCACATATATATTTGTAAGTATCCTATTTTGTCGTACTGTGTATCAAGCGGTGGGTTCCGAAACAGGGATTTTTTTGTTGTAAAAAGCCGACTAAAGCTAAGAGGTATTTGGCTAGAATTAAGTTTGAGGAAATTACAGTTAATGAGGGATTATAAAATTTACCTCTGTGCATATAATTTTAGATATTCAACAACAAATTGAATAGAAACAAACGAATATTCAAGGTCAGTGCAGTGAAACATTCTTAAAATCGACAATATTTTGTGTGCTGGATGACAGAATCGTAACTCAACCTTTCGCGCACTATATATTTCATATTTAATTTGCAAATTATAGTCGACTCAACCTAGTGTATGTATTGACACACACTCTTATATTAAGCTCAAATCAATATGGTTTTCTTTCTGGTAGCTCCTGTCTTACAAACCTGTCTGTTTTTCTCTCGCATGCTGTGAAACGTATTTCAAATAATTCACTATTAGACGTAATATCGAGCTTCGATCTAGCCAAAGCTTTCGATACTGTAAGTCACCGTCTTCTGATTCACAAATTATGCAATAGATTCAACATTCATGGCAATTTCAAACCTTGCTCACAGATTATCTTAGCAATAGCCAACAACGTGTCGTTCTTCCAGAACTGTATCTAACTTTCTTCCTGTCCTTTCTGGAGTTCCACAGAGCAGTGTTCTAGGGTCTCTCTTATTTATGAGAGATGATCGGAAAGAAATAATTCAAAGGTTGTAAATTCCAGTATGTATTTAATAGATTAATACAAACAGACTCACGTGAAAGATACTTCACACACTATTTCTCAACATAGTCTTCTCCTCGGTTCAGGCATTTACTCCAGCGCTTCACGAGGTTCCTGATGCCTGATGCCTGTCGGAGTCCTGTTATGTCTGGCGGGTTTTGAGTGGCATGTGCCCATCATCCAGCATACTACCCGGAGCTTGCTCCGAGCGATTACCATCTCTTTGCTCCTTTGAAGAAGCATCTCAGAGGACTCCAGTCTCACTCGGATGATGGTGTCGAGTACGAGGTTAGGGGTTTGGCGAGTCTTGCTGTTTAGGTATCCGATTTCTCGTATTGTGTCCATTTACTGAAATCCTTGGTGGAAGAGTTCATGTACACGTTTTATTCTGGAAAATAATTTGTCTGGGTAAAATCAGACATCCAGTTAGCTGAAGGACTTCAGCTAGACCTAAACCAACAACTTCTCCTGTGAACAGCATCTTTTCATCTTTTGTACCGAACACTGGGTATCACAAGGTACAGTCACTGACACTTCTGGTTTGTGACGATTTTGTTGAAAGTAAATGCAGTCGTTACAAACTAGAATTGTCCGTGACTGCACATGACTGGATGGTGGCTTATGTAACGTCACAGACCAAAACTGTGGATCCCACTTCTGTGGTTATCACAATGATGATGTAAAGCCAAACAACGTATAAGTGCATAAAAGCATACACGTGCCTCGTTTTCGTTTTCATAAACATCATCTTCACTTTCCGAGTCTTTTACGTCGGCAAAGGAAGGTGTTGGAACTGCACTAGTATTTCCATGTTCCAGCGGCGGCGCCACGATTAGTCATCTATGGGTGTTGAGGGGCGCGGAATGAAATTTAGAGGGTGCGTGTTGAAAATATAGAAAACATACAAGGGCGCCTGCAGGAAGGGGGGCATAGTAAGATCTCATATCTTTTCAGGAACTTATACATGTACTTTACCATTATTATTGCTGTTGTTGTTATACAAATCATAAAATTGAAATTGAATTGAAAATACTTTGGCATTGCTGCCAAGTTGAGATTTTAGTCCATTATTTATTTTGTTCATAAATGGTTATGTCTTTATGCACAGATATTATAGACTACTGCTGAGTGTTCAATTTGTGTATTGAATAACACGTACAATAAATACGAAATCATTTAGTCAATTTCACGTAATTATCAGACTGCTTCCCTTACATAGAGGTGTGCATTTTCAAAAAACACTACCCGTCTGGATACAACTCGCGTTAAATAATTTCCCGGGCACAACCCGATGGTCTACTTAAAGCAACTAAAATTTTGTTGCAGTGCGATTTTGAAAATAGAGGAAGAACAAGTAGGCGGATAATAAAACTGTTAAAGAAATTAAAAACGTGACACAACTCTCACTGAGCTGTAGGCAATTATCGACAGGCTACCGGAATAAACAAAAGTAGAAACAATTCTTATCAACAATGATAACGAAAGAAAGACAACAGCCGCTGATATTTGTGTGCTCGCCGCAACTATAGGAAAGTAAATGCGATCTCTCTTTCAGGCCCAATGGATTGCCTGCAATATATAAAGATAGCGGTATCACTTCAATACATAATATTCTACGCTAAGTGAGAAAATTCTCCCTCACACTGATCCAACATTAACAATTCCCTTTTGTTTTCTCATCTACAAGAAAATAATGAACAAAATTCACAAATCAATATTATACTATCGAACAACAATGAAATTCTAAACTAACAATAAACACCTTGTTTACATCAAAATTCTTGCGAGTAAACAAACATTAAGACCTAAAGTTCAAAAGCCAAATCCTGTATGAAAAAGTAGTCTTTTAAAAACAAAACGTATATAAAAATAACCGTAAATATTTCGAAATTAACTGAAAAAAAAAACTGTATAGCAGAAGAGAAAATGCCTATCATATGTAGCTTCTTCAAACGGCTTCCTCCTTGCTTGACGCCATGATGTTCTTTTGAGGTTTGTGTGTGCTACACCAATTATGAGAGAACTACGAAGTTTATAGTCTTCTCACCAGATGTCACAAGCTACCTAAACTGAAAAGCAAGCATATAATATACTGATTGCTGTTAAGTCCACTTTGTGCACAGAAAGGCTAATTGGGACTGGACCTACAGTTTATAGTGGGATCCGTACCACTATGTGCCTCCACCGGGTATCGAACCCGGGACCCCTTGATTACAAGGCGACGACGCTACTACTGCACCATCGGGGAGGCCCATATAACATACTGTTGCCACCTAATACAGAAATGTTTAAACCCAAAGTACAGTAGGGTATACTTTACTACAGCGTCTAGAATATGGGGAAAGTGGATCATGAGGACCTTGAAATCCACAATGGTGCTAGAGACTTGCCCGGTGGCATGGTGGTAACGTCGTCGCCTTTCAATCAAGGGGTCCCTAGCTCGAGACCCGGTGGAGGCACATATTGATTCGGATACCACTTTAAACTGCAGGTCCAGTCCCGAATAGCCTTTCAGTACATAAAATACACTTAAACAGCATGGCGCTGGTGTCGGCCATGGTAGGAAATTTTTACCTCATTTTAATGATAGTAAACAAAGTTTTCGCCTCGGCACCTGATTCTTTTTCTTGTACTAGCAAAAATTAACACAATCGCTGAAACAGTAAGGAGCATTTTGAACTACTAGGAATGACAGAATATTGTTATATCAATGAGTTTTGAGTTTTCTTATAAGTCCACTTGTATGCACAGATAGGTTAATTGGGACTGGACCTACAGGGTTTAAAGTGTAATCCGAACCACTATGTATGTGCCTCCACCGCGTATCAAACCCGGGACCCATTGAATACAAGGAAAGGAGGTGTGATATTAATTAGAAAGAATGAAGCGTTGCACCATTCTGTGCGCTGTGGTAATTCAGTCTACTTTTTTTTTCAATTAATATATTTCTTGACAATTTCGGTCTTGAAACGTGATTTATAGGTTGGTGTGCAGTGGAGAAATGATATGTTTATGTGTATGTATGTATGTATATATATTAATAGCGTTTCATACTCAAGTTACTCTTTACATGTAAGCAATTCACAGGAAGGGGTCGGGAGTGGTAGGCTATCCCCTCACATGATGAATAAAATTGTATCTTGTATGTATACAGGGTGATTCTGAAAAAAATACCTACAAACGTCGCGGCGATTATACAAAATGGAAGAAAGGCTATGTTAAATAAACTAAATCAATTAAGCATCGGTGTATTATATAAATTAAATAAGGATCTCCAAAGGAACCAGAAATTTGAAACCAGACTGGAGGAGGATGCAGTATCCAGAGGGCGAATTCCCTGTCGGCCCCCTCTAGAAATAAATTATCTGTGGGTGAGTGTGGCAAAGAAGGAAGAGCTTTACAATTTGAATTATATATATTTAAAAGATGTCGACGCAAGATTATTTTTTATTCTTTACTATTGATATTATTTTTTCCTCAAAGGTATTTTGAAGAGAGTTTTGTATTTTCTTCATATTTTTCAATAATTGAAAGGTATCTACGCTTATCTTCTTGAACAGCAGTTTGTTTCTCGTATGTGAAGAAAATTCTAAATTCTTGAAGTCAAGATATCTGAAGAAATCATACATTACAAAAAGGGGAAATAATTATTGGAACAAGAGCATTATTATTGATCTCGTGACAAAATTCTTTACACTAAACCAAAAGTGTTGCTTCCTCTGAAGTGGAAAATGATACCTGTTCTTCTTCAGTAAGCAGTAAATTAGATATTATACATGTACGCACAGACATAACCAAATCTTCATGAAACAAACTATCATTGGTAGTGTGGGTTTCTTTAAAATTCTTGACAAGATTAATAAAACCACATTTTAAAAATTTGCGAGCCTAAATTTGTCAACCTAAGTGGTTGACTTTTAGATTCACTAGGTTCGAAGCCAGACCTGGGCATTTTTTTTGGCCTTTCATCAATTTAATCTAATCAACATTCTCGTGATATTTCTATAGAGGCAGAAAAGAGACGTAAAATTTCAATATTCGTCAACCGGAGTAAATGTTTGCAAATTTTTATTGCATTTTTCAAGTGTTTTGTTTCAAGTATTTTTGTTGCATATTTGCTCTAAATTTTTTATCCGAGGCTGGTGTAAAACCCCACTTAAATGTAAATGTAACACCCTGTACCTATAAGTAGGGTTCTTAAAGGTCCAGGAATTTTAAATAAATTCAATTTCGGTCAAGGAGAGAAAATCAGCACCCGTAAATTGGTTCTAGATCGTAAAGAACCTTTTTATATTATAAAGTATTTCAATTCGGTCCTGGAACCTTTTTTCCGGGTTTAAATACGATCCAAGAACCTTTTTTCCGGCTGAATTTAAATACTGTCCAGGAACCATTTTTCCGGATCAATTTAAATACGGCCCAGGAAACTTTTCTCCGGATCAGTTTAAATATGGTCTACGTTCCGTATTGAAATGAAACAATACACAATTTGCACCGAATTTAAATTGTGCGAGCAAGAAAGTTCCAGTAATGGTACGGAACACAATAGAACCCATTAGAATGTATGGGATCCTGGATCTTTAACAATCCAAGGCTTGCTAAAGGTCCGGGAATTGTAAATAAATTCAATTACCGTCCGGGAGAGTCAATCAGCAAGTGTAAATGGAATCTATGTCGCAAAGAACCTTTTCATGTTTAAAGTATTTCAATTCGGTCCAGGAACCTTTTTCTGGATCAATTTAAATACGGTACAAAAACCTTTTTTCAATAAAACATTGCGCAAGTTGTACCGAATTTAAATTGTTCGAGAAAAAAATGTTCCGGTCTTGCAGCGGAACCCAATAAAACCCATTAAAATTTATGGGTTTCTGGACCTTTAACAACCCTGTACTTATAAGGCAATCTTACCTAGAGCAATTTAGAAATGTTTCTCTTGCGTAAGTAGTGTTCTATATTTCTCTAGAATTTCATGACATTTTTAACTTGCAAAGACGAAGAGAACTCTCGGAACTTCTTCGTTGTCAATCCGTAAGAACGTTCCATCACAAAGCGGCTTTCGATTGTCAGGATGAAAAAAAAAATGGTTGCTACGCACAGAGTCTAGCGAACGTATTGGTATCGAAACTCAAACAGCTTTTAACTGATTATACGCTGCGAGCTCTCTTGCGACGTTTGGATAAACTTCCAAGCACTTCTATTTCATCTGCAGAGAAGGTAGAGCGGAACGCAAAACTTCGTCCTCTTTTATGACAAGACCACCCCATCTGGCTTCTCTTCTCCCTAGCATAGCACAGTCTTCTAGGAGATTCAAAGTCCTTCGAGTCAAATAGTAGGTATCTCGTATTTACTTCAATTATGGAAATCAATGTTGTAAATGATTATCAAATAGAACTCGGTAAAATAAGAATCAAAAGGAGAAAAAATAATCCAGCTAAGTATTCCATAAATTCCTGCTACTGTAACACCAAGTGGGATGCAAGGCATATCTTTCTCCGTTGAAAATCAAATGTGAAGTATCCATCCTTGTTTTAGTTGAATTCACTGCTTAATTTCGTGGTTACTGTGTCTTTTTTTATTTTGTTATCTGGTATTAATGCTTTTCAAGGTTTTTGCACATGTGATGAGAAAAAAATAGTATTAATACGGACCTTTTAAGCCAGATTCTGAACAAATTTTCAGTTGCTATTTGAAGTTGGTGTTTGAAGACCACTTTATGCACAGTAAAGCTAATCGTGATTGGACCTACAGTTTAAAGTGGGATCCAAACCACTATGTGCCTCCACCTGGTATCGAACCCATGACACCTTGATTACAAGGGTTATATGAAGTGTATATATGTCTTAAGTAAAAGGATATTCTTGGTGCTCGTGTAAAGGACTGGTGTAGGATGCAATACTCTTGTTCCATGCACGAAATCGTTTCGTCGTAGCAATCGTTGAGTTTTGCTATTTTGATTTTGATGATTTCTGTTCTAACTTTTATTGTTCCGAGATTCCCTGGAGCTCGTTAGGGTGTGGTTCCTGTGGAGGACAACACACCGTGTCGGGAATCTGTGGAGCAGCGCCGCGCATAACGGTAGAGAAGAGTATAAAGCGAGTGGACGGAGCAAACAGCGCGCGTTGCTGCAGTGTACAGAAATCGTTAATTAAGTTTATTTATTTCCAATTTAAATTATTTCGTCTCTATTGTGACTATGAAAATGTCTTACGTAGATTGCACCTCAGGTTATTGTCAGATAGGAGAAGTTATCTTGAAACCAAATTTGTGGATAATATTTTGACTGGAAATTATGAAATTGGGCATAAAAATGCCAGTATATGGTGTTCGAAATTGTAGAACAATAACAGTAATTCACAAATATAATGGAAATAAATAATTTTACAGAATCAAATAACTCAATATACAGGGTATCTCAAAAGTAATATCGCAAACTGACACAGGTGAAAGTACACGATAATAGAAGCAAAGAAGTCTCAGTAAACATGGGTCTGCAAACGAGCCGTTTTCGAGTTAATCGCGAATGTGTGATTACAAGCCGCCACTGACTTTATTGTTTGTAAACGTCGTCCTAGTTGGGAAAATGTACTCTTCATTGCTGTAAGGTTACATTTTCACTACGCAGTAGGCTACAGCACAACTGACGTGACTCGCACAGTACGATTAGACTGTGTACTGATTGTATCCATACAACGTCACCTCTCGGAAATGTTCTGTTTGATTGCAACGCCACCTCTCGGAAATGTTCTGTTTTGTAAACAAAGATCAAACCTCGGACCGCGCAAGGAGTAAAGCACTCGGTGTTTACAAAATGCAATCAATGACGGCTTGTAACCACACATTCGCACAAATTATTAGCATTTTACCAACTAGGACGACGTTTACAAACAATGAAGTCAGTGGCGGCTTGTAATCACGCATTCGCGATTATCTCGAAAACGTCTCGTTTGCAGACCCATGTTTACTGAGACTTTTTTGCTTCTATTATCGTGTACTTTCACCTGTCAGTTTGCGCTATTACTTATGAGACACCCTGTAATGTTCCTAAGAATAACAATGTATACTGTTAAGTGTCTCGTTTCAATGTTCTGTTCTTAATATATGTCTTGAACATTGGACTTTTTCATATGTATTGCTGTTCAGATTTTTATATCTTTCTTGTCCTTGTCAAACATTTAGAATTTTATTCTTATGTTTATTCTATTTGTTCATTTTCTTCTATTACTGCGTGGCATTAAATTTTAAGTGTATGGGTAAAAGTGCTGAACTTTAGAATTCTCTGTATACAGTACTAAATAAATATATTAGTAAATGGCTGCTAGCTGAATCCGCGTTTTCCCCTCCACACACTCCTTTCTCCTCTCTCGCGCTCATTGGTCGAGTCCTCTGGATTCCCTGCTACTTGCGCAGAGGACTTGTTTTCGTCCACCTGCTCTACAAATTACCGGGACATAGTGTAGTGTGGGGTGGAGTACACCTTACGGCCCCCCTCGTCCAAATGTGCAAACTTGTTTCGTTCTGGCATTCGTTTAGGGTCTTATTGTGGACAATTTAATTTATTTCTTGTTTTCGGGTCTCGAACCCTTAACTCTTGTTGAGACCGTCGTCTCGGGTTGGGTATTTATGTGATTTTACTTGTTTATGTCATTGTATATTTATTTTGAATAGCAGTGCCTACTGCATTTGCTGATATAGTTTTTCCCTTGTACACTTATGTACATTTTGATTTTCAAGTTTAGTTTCATAAACAAAGTAAAGAAGTGGATTCCTGAATCTATATTTGAAAATAAGTCGAGTTATGTTTGACTGCAAATCATAACACATTGCCGTGCTCTTAGAGGTATCATTTGCATGCCGGTGTAGAGTCTCATGCTATGTATTGATGCTATTATTAAATTTGCTGCTGTATGGCACCTCGCCCACGTAGTATATACTGGTCCGCTTATTAGGAAGCATTCTGTATTAACTCAGAAAGGTGGAATGTTTAGAGACGCATGTATTTCTTAGTGCGTTATAAAAAGTAATTTTTATTTATTTTACAGTAAATTTTCTGAAAATCAAAGATCAATTCATTCGCACAGCCAAAAATTATATCTAAAATAATCACGAATTGTAGGTCATCTATCGAGCAAGTTACATACTACACTGCATGAAGTAATGTCATTGACGAAGTTCTGTTGTTAATATTTTCCCTATAACTCGCCTACCACTCCCTGCGTCTCCTCTCAAAACAAATGAATCAGTTGAATAAACACTCTCATAGCCCAAATGGCCATTTTTCATAAGGTATTTAGGTGATACCATATCAATTTATATTTGTTCACTTCCGAAAATGGTATTGGTGAATCGTTATTCATCCATGCTTGGACCGATTGGTACACGCAAAATAGAAAGAATCAATCCACACAGGGGTTTATACAGAATTTTTCATTTGGGATGGGGGGGGGTGTAAGTTCGTCTTTAGTGGGATGTAAGGGTATATTTAGAGCCAAAATGACCATAAATTGGTCCTTTGTGAAAAATTTATGGAGTGTTGAGGAAATTTGAGGGGTGTTCGGAGGGGATAAATCACTGAATCCGCGGTTCTTCGCAATACAGCAGGCATCCATCATCTCCGAGAAGTGAACCCATCTGCTCACTCAATGGGTGTGAATGAGTCAACGCGGGATCTGTAAGAACCTTTTCCTGCTGCCCTAAAGATATACAACAGCTGGGTGTGGCCTCCCCGATGGCATAGTGGTAGCACCTAACCTTGTAATCAAGGGGTCCCGGGTTCGATACCCGGTGGAGGCACATAGTGGTTCGGATCCCACTTTAAACTGTAGGTCCAGTCCCGATTAGCCTTACTGTGCATAAAGTGGACTTAAAACACGAAGTCAATCAAAGCTGCATGTGGGGTTCCTGGAACATCCTTTTTGAGGGTTTTCGGATGCCAGGGGTTCCGGGTTCGAATCCCGGCCTGGGCATGGGTGTTCTTTCCGAGTGTCTCCATAAATTTCATCACTCATGATTTACCAAAAGTGGTAGAAATACGAAAAAACAAACCAGACCCTCTTTTCGGTAAATAACGTGAGCATATTTTCGGTTGGTTTGGTACCAATAGATAGTCAGTTTCTTTTACACATAGAGCAATTGGATATCTTACAAGAGACTCGACAACTGCCCTTCCAAAAACTGATCTTAACTAATACGCTGTGCTCAAGGTTCATACAAAAAATACTACTTGCGGGAAAGTAAGAAATTGGGCTTTACAACGTTTTTCGTTCCCAGGAATGATATGTGCATTTATTTGTGTCTTAGAGAGATTATATATGTCTCTTTAAGAACAAAATTTCTACAAAATATCGAAGATGAATTTATTTGCATGCTTCAAAACATTTTTTTAAGCATTTGCAACTTGTAGTGCCATCTATTGATCATTTTTAAAACTACAAAACTTGGAAAAAAATATCACGAAATTTATTCTGTTATTTATGTTTTCACAATTACAACAACATCGAAATCGAATTGTCGTGAGTTTTCTCGGCCTCCTTTATTATTAATTATGTCCCATTTTTTCTAGTTATCGCCCTCTGCGTCCGAGTTTTTCCTTGAAAGTTTTGAAACTGATGCTGATGAGTAGCCTGTGGATTGGCTGACATTTGGCACGGGCGTTTCCTATGACGTTTCAGTCATCCTACACTTGAAAGAGAGATGTTGCGTTGTAATATCGTATTCGACGATCGCCAATGGCACGAGCGCCTTGTCGGTCTCTATGCTACGCGTATATACAGGCGCTGTAGTGTTTGTATGTGGTCGACGTCCCTCCCCTTGACGATAACTGACGTCATATACGAGCACTTACGACCACTATTTTGGAGGAACAAGACCTTGCTTGAAGCTTCAAACGACATTACATGGTATGAAACGCGGGGCGTCACGAAAATTCTGTCTTTCTAATTGATTTGCATTCAGGCACGTATCCAGAATTTTTGGACTCCCAGATGGCGTAGTGACAACGTCGTCACCTTGTAATCACGGGGTCCCGGTTCGATACCCAGTGGAGGCACGGTGGTTCGGATCTCACTTTAAACTTTAGGTCCAGTCCCAATTAGCCTATCTGTGCATAAAATGGGCTTAAAACAACAAATCAAGTATCCAGAATTTTTGTTCGCGGGGGCGGGTGTTAAACGTCTTTTTTTAGGGGTATAGATAGAACCTCACAATTGCATGTTATACAAGGTTACAATATTTTCAAACGTGAAATAGGGACACGTTCAGTTCGAATTCGCATTAGGAAAACTACTGTAATTCTTCGTAGTTTATTCTGATGGAACCATGGATGTGTTTTGTGTTTAGCCTATCTGTGCGTACCATTTATATGCTTTAGTTCTATTTAATTGTTATGTAACCAATCATTTAATTCTTTTCTTATTATTATATTCTATTTCAGCTTTGGTAGGGCATCAAAACGACTTGTCTGTTTCTCGTATTGTCTACTACATCACTGTTGTGTACAGTCACGGACACTTCTGGGTTATAACAAATTCCATTAACTTTCAATGGAATCGTTACAACCCAGAAGTGTCCATGACTGTACAACAAAGTGGCAAAATCACTGTAATTCATTACTTTGATTTAATTTTTGTTGTTTAGCGTCGCTTTTGTGCCACTTTTGGCTAATCGCGAAAGTGAGGATTAATGATGATTTGATGAAGGGACACTCACAAAGAACACTCATGCTCAGGCCGGGATTCGAACCCGGCACTCCAGGGGTCGTAGCGGGCTGTGCTAACCACTTCGCCACAGAGATTGGTCCTAAACAAGATCGATCAATCGTGCGACGAGCCAATTCATCAAATATCAAAGATACTGTACGAGTTACATTCAATATTGTGATGTATTAGTAAGGGTTAGTTTGAGATAAGAGTTGTTAGGTGTCTCAATATATCAATCAAATACCAAAATGCATTGCCAATACACGCAGAAAACTAAATGCATCAAATCTAGCTGTATTTTAATGCATCAGTTGATGCGTTTCTTGATGCACCTTCCTGTATCTTCTGTATGATGCACAAACATTTGGTATGAGCTAAAGACTTTATGTATTTTTTTTTGTTTCAGATCATACATTTACTTTTCTGTGTGTACGAATATATACTGCTGGACAATGAAAACCGGACACCTTAATATTTGACATCTGAATTGCAATGACAGCTCGCAGGTATATTACAGAATGTTCGGCAGATCATGTAGTACCATATGCACCATTCATAGGCTCGGACTTTGTTTATGCATTCGTACTTAATTCAGTTTCTGCAACATTTAGTTAGCCCTAGAATCAGAGCTTTTATCGACCCATTGCGTTATCACAAAAAATGCAAGTGTCCGGTTTTTTTTGTCCAGCAGTATACTTTTTCTTTAGTGTACACACATGCACATATTTACATGTTATATTTTAGCAAGTGTCGGTTAAATTCTGTTAGTCTTGTCCAAGGGCGGAAATCCTCTTTTAAAGCAAAGTCTCCAGAAGCAGAAGCTTTGCACATTACCTGAGACTAATTGAGCGAAATAAACTTCTTTGGAAGAAGGAAACAGAGTTTCTCCCGCATATATATTTTTTCTAGAGTACCCTGTAATTGGATTCAGTGCTTCGTCGTAGAGGCTATAAGCGACTGGTCCAGAACTCTGAGAAGAAAGATGGCTTCATCGAATGAGGAGCTTCTCAAGGGGGAGAAGAAGTTGGGGAACGGGGAAGAGGGATGTTCACCTATTTCGTTGAAACGCAAGAAAGAAAGGCAATTTGCAACTACGCTGAATCTACTGTTGAGAAAAAGCTTAATTAGACTGCAAACATTAAATTCAAAGCAACGAACGAAACACTATTACGTGTGATAGTTATTTTAAATAGTTGGATACAATAATATAGCATTGTATTTTTCGTACCGGTATTTTTACATTAATACACACCGTAATATCCGAGGGACATGATTGTATTTTTTACATATTCGTACTGAAGTTCTGGATACCCACCCAACTGCTATCTGTGGATCATTTTTTCTACATGTCTTGGACAGTGTTACGATGTTCACGTAAACTGATGTCATGTGGACGGCTTTATTTGATTGTCAATAAGAAAAGAGCATACCTGGACTAAAACTGGACCTAATCTGGACATTTATAAGACATCATCCGGACAGTATACCTGGATATTTTTCACGCATATTTTTTATGCAAAAAGAACATTCTTGGGTTACGTATCATACATACTGACAACTCTGCACTGTAAAAGCTTAACGTCGTTCGGAAAGTAAGTTCCACTGATGAATACCGTGGCGTTGCAAGCGGGGCAGTGTGAATGCGCATGCGCCTTGTGTAGCTACAACCTTGATGAAGTCCAGACATCAGTCTGAGGCAAGTTGGTCAGGAAAGTAGTGCGTAGTGCGTTGTTGTTATGTTTCGGACAATCCAAACTCCCGCCAACCGTGAGGTACGGTCCGTGATCCGTTTTCTGGATGCACGTAATGTTCCAGTTACGGATATCCACCGTCAGATTTGTGAGGTGTATGGAGAAGGAATAATGAGTGCTTCAATAGTAAGAAGATGGGTGAGACGGTTTCGAGGTGGACGGGTTAGTGTTCATGATGAAGAACGAAGTGGTCGACCGTCTGTTGTGAATCCCAATTTGGTTCGTTTAGTGGAAGAGCAGATTAGGGAGAACAGACGATTCACTTTGTCTGAGCTGTCATTAGAGTTTCCACAAATCTCCAGAACTGTGCTGTATGAAATTGTAACAGTAAATTTGAAATTTGAATTGTGTAACCGTTGGGTCCCTCACCAGCTCTCCGAAAATCTCAAAAACATTATGGTACTGACGAAGAACTGAAACTTGCAGTTTCCTAATGGTTCTCCATTCAGGCGGAAACGTTCTATGATAGGGGTATAACGAACTTGGTATCTCGCTGTGACGCGTGCTTGAATTCCTATGGCGATTATGTGTGAATGTTGTACCATGTATATATTCTCACCCCTATAAAGATCATGATATTACTATTTATATTTTTCATTTTATTGCATGATGGAACTTACTTTCCGAACGACGTAAATACAATATCCTTTACTAATCATGTTTAATTTTGGGGTGTAAGGTGTGATCTTCTACGCAGTACACCCAAGTGTCCACCTCACTTCCACGTAGTACACCCTGGACTGCATTTTGCGACTGGCACCCTGGCCAGTATAATTTTGTGTGTGTTGTCCTGTTTTTTGTCCTTGTGTGTCCTAAGTGCCCGTTTACAGCCTCAGCTTTTAACGAAAGTCAGAATTATAAATATTTTAGTAACACGATACTGCAAGTATGCTATTTTAGTTATGGCAAGGGGCTGGACCCCGTATAATGTGACGGGTTCAAAATAGCCTAAGAGCTGACGTACCCAAAATTTTAAATTCAAATTCATGTTTATTTTTTTCTACAGAAATTCTTTAATACTTTTAATTAAATTTTTGTCCCTCTTCGCTGTTATTGAGTTCGGCGAATCATAGTACATAGATGTCATCTGGTTAAAACAGAAGAGGGGAAGGGGAGAATATTTTATAACTTTGTTAAGGACAAATATTTCAGAAGTGCATTTTGGCCATGAAAGAAACTTGAAGTTACATCCTGGGAATGCTTGCTCTGATTTTTCACATCTAAAATTTCTTGTAGTCTTGATTGATCTTCATAGTTATGATCACTTTGAACACATAAAAGAAGACATAACTAATAGTGCAGTCAAAATAGGAAAAATAAAGAAACTAATTCAAAACAAGCTGAAATTTGGTATATAACATTTTAGTAACATTAACAACAACATACCAAAAGTACCCGCTGATCACCCGTACGCTAACTCAGCCATATTGAAAAATGGCGGAAAATGAAAGTTTTCACGAAATAAGGGAACTATAATTCATAACAAGCTGAAATTTGCATATAACTTCTTTATAACATTAATAACAAAATA
Source organism: Lepisma saccharinum (assembly GCF_977018435.1). Classification (NCBI taxonomy): domain Eukaryota; kingdom Metazoa; phylum Arthropoda; class Insecta; order Zygentoma; family Lepismatidae; genus Lepisma; species Lepisma saccharinum. The sequence continues at coordinate 56,667,793 of NC_139230.1, read as the reverse complement.
CCAAAAGTCCCCAGCCGGCCCCCATGGCGGAATGGTTAGCACATCGCGCTACAACGCCAGGGTTCCCGGGTTCGAATCCTGGACTGGGCATGGATGTTTGTGAGTGTCCATTCATCAATTTCATCATATCATCACTCATCCCCATCTTCGCAAATTAGCCAAAAGTGGCACAAAAAGCGAAGTAAAATAAACCAAATCAAATCAAATATCAAAAGTCCCCGGAGATCACTATAGCTCTTTTCAGTTGTTACGGCGGGAGCTCTAGAAGCTGGCAGGGGAAGTGGAGAGCGGGGAAACGACCTATCCAGCGCAACGAGACAGGCCGGTTAGAGAGAGAGACTGCAGCGTTGCCAGGGTAGTGGGAAAGGTGAGTTAAAATCGAAAGAACCATGAAATACAGACGTCCGATTGTTCGCGTATGGCCTGAGTATGCGTATTATCCCCATCTTGTGGTCAGTAGAATACCGATAAGTGTATGATATAAAGTGTATAAAAATATAGGGCAAAGGTTCCTCATTTCTGAGAAGATGTATTTTTCTCAAAAACGTTACTCTGGCTGTAACTATATCGGCTCTCTCCATCAGAAATCGTCTACCGTCGTTGCTCTTTTTGTACCTGATTGTACTTAATTATCCTCCACAACGACGAAACTCCCCACTGAAAACTTATTTATGTTTGCAAACCAACGTGTAACTTGTTCAGAGTTGGATATTCACCCACCCGAGGATAATTCTTCTTATTATATCTTTATCGCAACCGTCGATTGCCTTTGTGATACCGTTCCTTTTGATTTGTTTGCGCGGTGATTCAAATGACGTGGAACCCGACGCCTCAAGACTGTATTTGCCTTCCCTAACAATACGCTGCACAGTTCGCGTACTCACTCTACAAGCTTCCGACACTCTCTGTTGCACTTTGTGCACACTTACCAAGGGACCACTGTTTTCTGCTTCCTTTTGAAAATATCCATGAACCCTACTGATTATTTCCCTGCCTTGGCTACGAACTACCTCCTTCCTGTTCGCCATCGTACGATACTTACTGGGTTGATAAACACAAAGCTCCCAATGGAACAACGAGAGTACAAATTAACGTCGCAGCACATGCCACGTACACGTTTATCGACGAAACAATGCAGTAGGCAATACACGACGCGACAGCAATTACTCCCACGCATGTTTTCCCTAAATTCCGCTCATAACAAACAGGAATCAACACTGGGGCAAAACACCATCAGCAGCGCGACGAATTGGCAACACAGCAACGTGCAGAACGAGGTTAGCGCTGCAGCTTCCTCCCGCGACTGCGTAACCCTCGGCTCCACCGCTAGGTGCTCTGTTCTCTGGTTGGTCAGCGGCATGTTCCCCGCTCCACACTTCCCCTGCCAGCTTCTAGAGCGCCCGCCGTAAGAACTGAAAATATTATAGTACGCTAAGTCCGCCATATTTAAAAATGGCGGACAATTAAAGTTTTCACGAAATAAGGGAACTATAATACATAACAAGCTGAAATTTGGTATATAGCCTCTTTATAACATTAATAATGACTAGGGCTCGGAAGTTGAGGAAAAATCCTTTTTTCCCTAGTGTCCGAAGACGAGGCCCAACATAATATATGTTCATTTTGGGTCATTGTAGGCCAGAAAAAGGTGGGTTTTATTTGTCCTTTTTTTGCCCTTTTCGGCGTTTTTTTGGCTTATTGGTCCTTTTTTAGCCTTTTTTTAGGTCTTAACGGCTTTTTTTGCAACTTCACCTTCTTTCGACTACGTTTTTACTGCACATTCTCAATTCGAATCATCACCTCTTAAACATCTTTTCTGTAGTAAAGAAATAAAAAAAAAAGAGAAATAAATATATTTGAACCATCCCTGAAACGAGAGAAAAACATTTTTGGACGACTGAAGCAGGTACGGTAGAAGGTCCTGTAACAGTAACTTGTCTGGAAGGTCGCGCTGTAAGTGGCAACTTTCTCTTGTTTTGAAGCTTTCAGCACGGTGTATAAGGGCTATCCACGAGTAATCAAAAACATATCGAACGGCACAATCGATTGTCGAACTGTAGCACAACAACTTCCGGTTCACGGCGGCCGGGTAATTCAAGCGCGTACTTGTGGCATTTCTTCTCGTTTTGTATACCGGATGAAATGGATCATATAAAAGCACTTGACGACGAGGAGAATAAGAGATATCAGGGAAAAGTAGAGGCTTTGCATATCAATTGGATGAGCAACTAGGAAGTAATACGGCATTATTCCAAGATGAGATCCATTTGCTGATCGTCGTTTCATTGGCGATATTTGTAGCCTACATATTAAATAGAAAGTAATTTTTCCTACAGAGCGAGAGCGCTTAAATGCATACATTTACGTTTTAAGTGAAAATGTGCGAGATGTACGGACATATAAAAAACGGAAAAAGGAGCTTCTTTTCTTCTTTCTTCAGTCAGGACGAGTCAGAGGCGTGCGATAATGCACACTTGCTGGTTTCGTTCTCGTTTGAACGCAGAAATACAAAACGCTCATTGTTTTTTTAAGTCAATTTTCTGCTATTTGTGTTAAACATGACGATGAAGATGAATAATAAACTGGAAAAATTAATGATGGGACAAACACAATGACATCCCATTGCCTCACCATGGTGTTCAAACCTAGGACCTCTTCTCCATCAATGTTGATTTGATTGATTGAGTTGGTGTTTTAAGTCCACTTTGTGCACAGTAAGGCTAATCGGGACTGGACCTACAGTTTAAATTGGGATCCGAACCACAATATGCCTCCGCCGGGAATCGAACCCGGAACCCCTTGATTACAAGACGACGAGGCTATCACTGCGCCATCGGGGAGGCACTCTATCTATCAATGTTGAAAAGATTTCCATTGCAAAAGACGAAAATTAATAATAGTACCCGCAATTAATTTTCTGGCTACACAAAAAAATATTTCCTCTGGTTACACACACACAAAAAAAAAAATCTGGTTACACAAAAATTTAATACAGTTCGTGTGTACTTCAAGAACTTAACGTGTAACCTATCTGGCCATGAACGAGCATCTTTTGAAAGGAAAAGTAATAGTTTTGCTCATATCACTAAAACAGAGAGAAAATCGAGATTTGAATGATTTCTCTTCTACTTTTAATGAAGTGCAAGTGGTGCGGGACGCAAAATTTTTGCTTGGGAAGGAAACAGGACGGGGCATTTTTAAAGTCCTGACGTTCAAAACGGGAAAAATAATGTTATTTCCCGACTAAATTGGGAGATTATAGGAGCAGAAAATATTCAACATTACCCGATACTAAAAAAATAAATAATTATACACACAATTTCACCCTCGGGTGATGATTTATTTTGCATTTCTGGAATAAAAACTGCTAATTTCAATAAATTTCGGACATTTAGTACAAAAAAAATGCAGGGAATAAACTACTTTTAAACTATCATTTTTACCGAAGTCTGGATCGGAATGTTTTGTTTTCTTTCGTTCCGTTATCATTACTGCGCAGTCTTCTACTGCTAATGGTCTTCCAATTTTCACACCTGACAGCTTGAATGTAATAATTTGGCGCCTAGATCTCGAGGAAATGGATGAAGAGAGATCCATGAAAGATTATTTAGCCCTGATCGTAGTTTACATCCTCCTTGTACACACTCATTCGTTCCTTTCATACATGACACAATCTCAGCTCCCTTTAGCGGCATGTTGTGAGCCTACGAACCGGAAGTTGTTGTGCTACAAGTATGGCGTCCGCGCGAAGGCACTTCCTTCCGGTGGATAGCCCCTATACGACCAGACAGCACGCGCCTGCAAAGATCTCAAGTCAGATAAGGAGGTGCCGCGCATATTCATTAAATATGTAATTAAAACTGAAGTTATTAATTAATTTGGATCACATTTATACGTCCATTTTTCAGTTTTTAGGTCCTTTTTTTGATATTTTTAGGTCTTGTTATAGGCCTTTTTTTGGCAATTTATAGGTATTCAACTTCCGAGCGCTAATAATGACATACCAGAAATTCCCGGCGATCACCCTGCCGCTAAGTACGTCATATTGAAAAATGGCGGATAAATTCAAGTTTTCACTAAATAAAGAACTGATTGACAATAGCTTGGTGTTTGATATATATATTTCTTATAACACTAGTAACATCAATTACAACATGTTAAGTCTTGTGCAGATCATTGACACGGTAGGTAACGGCGCCATGTTGGAAGCACGGGGGATAATTTCAATATTTCGCATGAGAATGGAATTTGGCAAATGTGTTTGGTATGTAAGGTATGACAACATTCTGTAATATTTGCCGTCTCATCAGGCAGGCTATTGTTTTCGCGTGTCTCGTTCTGTTCACAAACTAAATCAGATTGTCACTATGGTAACGTACACCCAGTGGTGTCGATTGGGTTCCAAAACCCGGTATGGGAGAGGTGCCAAAACTGGGGGGCAAAGACAGTATATTTCCATTTGTAGATAAGATTTAGCATAGTGCAGGGCCAAAAGTGGTATAAAGTTGGGGGGGAACTGCCTCTCGCCACCATAATCGCCGCTACTGTGCACGCCTGTAGGTAACACACCACAAAAGGCATATCTGAATCAAAGAGTTCGTCGCTTTCATCGTTGTCATGTTAGTCATGGACGTCTTCACCATTGTCTTCTCTGGAAACACTGAAAACAAGAATGGAATTCCTACAGGAAACACCTTGGCAAGGGACATCTTGAGCCTGCTTGCATGCAGCTAACAACATTCTTCATTACAGTTTGTGGTACAGGGTACAGCCACTTGAAATTAAATTCAGTATATCGTTTGCAATAAATATGAGTAAATTCGTAACACTGTATCAAAATTACAGGCAAGTTTCTCTTAAGATATTAATGTAACAGTTCCGACACCACAGACAATTCAGATCTAATTAGGATCTCGCATTATTGATTAAAGTCTTTCAAAAAGTTTATCGTAACTCGGATTCGAACCTAAAGTTTCCACTTTACGACCAAACGTGCTAGCTCGGGTATACTACAGTTAATAGCTGTCAGGAACGTGAAACATTCTTGTTTCAAGTCCTAAACATGCTTTAGTTTTACGGAAACGACCATTAAGGAGGATAATGTTGGCGTAGATATATTCCTATGACTGCAGTAAGCTCTTGAAAACACAGCTGTGTTGTTTATGCTAATTACTCATCTCCTAAATGTAATCCAGAAAGGATCTACTACGAAGATAACATTTTACAGTGTGTCATTGTTCTTTCACGGAAGCTTATTGTGGTAACTATGTGAACGTGAAGAACTATCTATCTCATTTAATACACACACGCGCGCGCGCGCGGGCACAATAACCATTAAACATGTGTAACATCCGATTTTACAATAACATTCATTATTTCATCTTTGTAATCGTTCCAAAAGCATTAGAAACGACTCAGGCTCAAATATATAATAGTTAGAGAGTAATAAGCCTATGTGATTAAACTAAGCAATTATAATGCGAACCATTAACACTTAAATTTTATTCCCTTATGATTATGGATGCTTTCTTTTAGTAATATACCGTTAACAACAAAGTCCGCTGGTAGTAAATAAGTATCACAATAGGCAAATTTTGACGAATTAATCTTAAGATGCATTGTTATTTTTGCTAACGTTATTCAACAACCAACGGAAAAGTATTTCAACACAAACACACGTTATAAATAGTATAAATAAACCATTGTCATTTGACTCCCCCTTAAATAAAAGTGCATGGTAGGTCAAAAGGAGTCTCCACTTCTATCCTGCTGTCAATGCGATGGATTGCAATGGACTCCGTTAGTATGACGTCACAACAGACGAGCTGGGACTGACTCTAAACAAATAAAACGCAGTTTTTCCCTATTCAAATACATTGAGTTTCCCATTGCAAAGGAAACCTTTAGTAGTGGCCGCGGTGGCTCAGTCGGTAACGCGTCTGACTACCATGCTCAAGGTCCCGGGTTCGATCCCCGGCCGGTTCAAATCCGGGAACTTTTCTAACGATAGAAGCGGCCCCGGCGCCCACCCAGCGTCGAATACGAATAACATGGGTACCTGGGGGAAACCCTGGGGGGTAAAGGCGGTCAGGGGCGTGATGCTGATCACATCACCCTCACTCACGACCGGATCAAGAAAGTGTGGGGCGTTACCCCCACACCCCCTATACGCCTTCATGGCGTGGTGCTAAGCACAGGGGAACACTTTACCTTTTTTTTTTTATTGCAAAGGGTACCTTTAGTGACAGCAGTTACGAGACAAAAATGTGATGTGCCTCGTACATGAAAGATGAAATTTCGGAGAATACGTCTATATATAACATATACCTTACAGATGACAATGTAAAGAATAAATGGAGTTGTAAAATGAGTAAAGGGAATGTCCAAGAGGAATACGATCCGGAATCGTAGCCAATAGGCCCCGCCGGTTTAATCGCCTGAGGCTGCTGGTTTCCCATCATCCATTGCGGCAGCGTGACCGACTTGACATAGGGCGAGCTTCGGCCCGGCTTCGGATGTGTTCGGGACTGAAATGTCCAACTTTTGTATGAAAATGCATGATTTCTTACTCCGGTTATTCTCTGTAAGATATGTGATATATATATATATATATATATATATATATATATATATATATATATATATATATATATATATACATATATATATATATATATATATATATATATATATATATATAGTAGTATTCTCCGAAATCTCATCTTTACATCGATGTACGATACGCACCATAATTTTGTTTCACAACTGCCGTCACAATAATTAAAACTACCCTATCACATGAAAAATCCCATTGATTTGAATAGGAAGAAAACACGTTTGCTCGTTGTTTAGACTCAGTTCCAGCTCGTCGTCTGCTTGTGACGTTACCACTAATGACTCCATTTAGAAATATTTCACATTTCCAAAAAACTGGATAACTTTTGCGAAATGTGCGACTTGAGACCATTTTCTCTTGTTTATTTTAAACGAGGCAGCGAGAAAAAATTCGAAACACGCCCTACTACAGAAATCCAATAGTTGACGCAGCATTTCCACGCAGCACGGCGTTCTCAACTTTTGAAAGGACGAAGTTTAGGCTTCTGCAACGAGTCCTCAATTACGCCCTTTTCTTCAAATGACCAATCGATTTTATCTGACCATTTTTCGTCACGTAGAGGGCTCCATTACTTTCGTTACACAAAAAGGAACAGGTTATAAAGTGCGATTGAATTCTGCTAAAAACTACTATTTCCAATACATAGGCTATACACACATAAGCTTGACATAACTGTAGCTATCAAACACTATCAGTAAATATTTTTCTCGTCCATCTAATAAATATTGTTAGAAGCATATAATCTACTAGATTCCGATTTTCGAGCAAAACTTTCGATATCTTATAAATATTATTTTTGTACACACTTTCAAAAACAAAAATATTTTCAAATACATTTACTGTATACAGTAATAGCGCAAACTGACACACGTGAAAGTACACCATAATAGAAGCAAAAAAGTCTCAGTAAACATGGGTCTGAAAACGAGCCGTTTTCGAGGTAATCGCGAATGTGTTATTACAAGCCGCCACTGGCTTCATTGTTTGTAAACGTCGTCCTAGTTGGTAAAATGTTAATAATGTGTGCGAATGTGTGGGTACAATCCGTCACTGACTTCATTGTTTGTAAATGTCGTCCTAGTTGGTAAAATACCAATAATACAGTATGAAAAATCAGGAGATCTCATTGCTTTTATTGAACATTCTACTTACTTTAACAAGGAATACAGCACTACTTTAGTATGTTCTGCGTTACAATTAGACTGTACACTCGTACCTGTTAAAGGAGGTGTTCAAAGTGTCGTCCTTCCATCTGGATGCAATACTATACGCGAATCCACATTGAGACCCCAGACACAAAAATCCAAAGGATTTAGATCCGGTGACCTTGTAGGCCACGGTACAGGCCCGCCTCGACCTATCCATCTTTGAAAATATCTGCGTGTTAGATGTCGTCTCACAACAGCAGCACAATGTGCCGGTTCTCCATCATGCATGTACACATACTCTGACGTGATCAAGGGTACATCCTCAAGCAATCCAGTAGTAGTATAATTGATGATATTATAAACTCGAGAAAGTATGAACCCCCCTCAGGCAGATTTGGCTACACTTAAAACTAGCTCAACATGCCCATATGAGTTTTTTGCTCAAGTTTGGCACCCTGTCTAATCCAAGATTTTTGTAAAAATGCCCTCGGGAATTTCCCGTGAAAGTATGACCCCCCTCAGATTGATTTGCCTACACTTATAAAAGGCACTTCTGCCAGATTTTTGTCCATAAGCTTGTTAAAAATATGCTCCTCTTGATATTTTTTTTGGCTACACTTAAAACTAGGCCAAACGTATTAACACACCCACCCACCCACAAACACACACCCCCACACCCCCACACCCAACCACCCACCCACACACACACACACACACACACACACACACACACACACACACACACACATATACACACACACACACAGGTAGTATGATTTGTGCTACAACCAGGACCACTTATAGGTGTAGAAAAGAAGAGGTTATTTGATTAAACAGCCCGATTTGCCCGCACTTAAAATTATGCCAAGATCCTCTTATTCCCCATTTCTTCAAGTGTGATATGCTCTTAATCCTCAAGAATTTTGAATCCTAGTGTAGAAAAGAAGAGTTCATATGCCCCGATTTGCCCACACTTAAAATTATCTCAAGTACCCATATGATTTTATTGTTTATAGTGTGTTATTCTGTCAAAATCCCAAGAATCTTGAATTCTAGTGTAGAAATGAAGAACTCCCCTCAGACAGATTTGCCCATGTGTGTAAAAGCTACATCTCTCAGTTTGTTGTCCATAAACTTGTCAAAAATATGCCCCCCCTTGATTTTGTTTTGGCTACACTTAAAAACTAAGGCAAAAAGTCACACACACACACACACACACACACACACACACCCACCCACCCCCCTACCCACACACACACACGCACACACACACACAAAGCACATTGTTGAACCCAACTGATATTTTTTATTAAGTATAGAGTTTTGATTTGAACCCCAAGAAATTTTATATAAATACCAAAGCCAAAAATATTCACACACATACACACACACACACACACACTAAATATACAAAACACACTGCTGAACCCAACTGATATTTTTTATTAAGCATAGAATTTTGATTTGAACCCCAAGAAATTTTATATAATAAACAACAACAAAAATGCCAAATCAAAAATATTGTAATCAATGCAATAAGAATATATCCAGCCCCAATTGGGTTAAGCACCAAAAGAATTGTAATCCAGATAAAAGCAGAATTCTCACAAATATATGCCCAAAATGCCATAGAAAATATAACATGAAATATTTCACTTATACTTGTTCTGCACAGTCATCAACATTTCCAAACAAAATTGAATGGAAATATTTGTGTGATTGCCCTGTATAACTTAGATTGCAAGGCCATATTTTGTAATTTTCTAGACCAGGAGCTAGACCCTCTGCACCAGAAACAGGCCATAAAATGCCTCTCCACAAATTATGTGAGCATCATGGAGCACACAATACACTTTACAATTTTGAGAATCTCAATTTAAATTCAGGAACAAGAGATTTGGATTTGATGTATCTGGAAATAACCCTTTTTTCAAAAAATGTTTGCATCTTGAATCAACCTGCAAACAATATTACATGTTAGGCTGGGCTATCTCAACAGCAGAGGCATGCAGCTTAGTGGTTTCCCGCACTCACACTCTGTAAATACATTCCATGATTTTATTATTCTATTAAAGCACCCAATGCTGCAATTTTTAAATTTTTGCTGAAGAAGATACATGATTATCTCAGTCATGTTCAACATCTGAGAATTGTATGCATCAAAATATTGCAGGTGATGATTAAAATCTACACCACTATACAACATTCCACTATCTGTTGTAACAAATTCTGCCTTTTGGAACCTATCCAGATGCATCATCAAAATTTAAAATGTTTCCAGTTTGAGCTCTGATTGGGAAGAATCTCAAAATCATAGAATCTCCCCACACTTGCATGATTTGAAAACCATCCTCTATAATAGGAAAAATCAATATAATAATAAAAAAAACAACAAACTGTCCCACAATTCTCCTTCAAGAATTATACTTGTGGCACTCAAAATCAGTGATGTATCTCAAGTTTAGATATTTGAAGCTTTGTGTGCTGTGCAGTGCCCAGTGGAACTCTGTTTCATTATTGATTGAAAATAAATCATACTCTGAGAGTGTTGAGAATCTAATTTTGAAATCAGGAAGAAGAGATTCAGATCTAATATATTTTGCAACATCTCTTCTGTCAAAAAATGACATGAGCATTGATCCTATTGTGCACCTACACAATTGTGGAGAGCAATCATGTAGATATAAACAGAAATTGTACATGGCTCTGTGTACCTCCCGATCAGAATTTGAGGTTGAGATTTGAAGATTGCAAAAAATTGCAGTTTAAAGGTTCAAAATATCTCAAATCATGAAATTTTATCTTCAAACTCAGCAAATACAGAATAATCTCATTTGCATTTATGACCCCTGAGATATATTTTTCCATTCTAACAAAATCCGCACCAGAAAACACCAAGCCTGTATCTGTGGTTACAAATTCAAAATCATCATAGGATTTCAAATAAGTATCATAATTTAAATGTTTCCAGTTCTCAGATATGTCAAATGGGATATGAAAACAATACATTGATTCAAAATATTTTGTTGTGAACCAATAATTTTTTCTGTAACAATCATAAAAACCTACAAACAGCCCAACAATTCTCCTGTGCAACAGATATATGTATTTTTCCTTCTTGCCCAACAATCCCAGATGTATGCATCCAAATTCATGGTCACTGTCAAGCACCCACCTAAATTCTGTCTCATTTCTAACTGCAAACACATCATATTCACATAAATCGGAAAATGCAAGCTTGAACTTTTCCAACAGTGATTCCGATTGTATATATTGTGACAAATTCCTTCTCTCAAAAAACATTGCAACAAGTGCTGTGTGTTATCCTTCTAAAACAATGACACATTCAAAAATGCAATGCTGTAATTTTTTAAGAGCATGCCCAACACTATGCTTAATAATATTGTTCCTTTGTTGCTGATAATCCCGATTTATTTCCAAATCACACTGCCCGGGATACATGTTTGCTGAACAATATTGCAAAATTGGAACTGTAGCAACTATGTATGTATTATTGGGAGCTTAGATAATTGTTCCCCACACCTGCATGTTTCATTCCAAGAGGTTTTGTCTAGGCACAGTGCAAGGCACTTACTGCTGCAATTTCTGAATTTTTGCCTCAGAAAATACAGAACAAGCTTATTCAGGCATTTGTGCTTTATATACCCAACAAGATCCGGGTGGAAATCATCTGCACTGAACAAGTGCCCATCATCTGTGGTCACAAATTCAATATTCCTATTAAACAGATTGGGATTGGAAATTATTCTGTTCAAAAATTTAAAATGCACCCAATTTAAGCTCTGATCAGCCATGAGCTCTAAATCATAATCTTCATACCCATCACAACAATTGCTGTACCAACATTCATCAAACAATTTCAACCTGCAGAAATAATAATAGCTCCCAGTGTGGTGATGCACAAACAATCCACAAATTCTCTTAAACTTGTTGTACATAAATTTTTCAAACTTGCTTACATCCTTCAGTGACAAGTATTGAAAATTCTTGTCACTGTTAAGAACCCAGTGCATTTCAGTCTCATTCTGAACTGCAAACAAATTATACTCGGACAGGTTCAGGAACCTAAGCCTAAAATCTTGAACAAGTGATTCGGATTTTATGTATTTTGAAATTCCTCTTCTGTCAAAAAAATTTTGCATTATGACAAGCTTAGTGGCAATGTGAACAATTCCCTGTCACATTGGCATGTATTTTGTATGTTGTGCGCTTCAAGTGACAGGCATATGCATTCATGCTCACAATTTTTAAATTTTTGCCTAAACATATACATTAGAATCTCACTGAAATTTGTATATTTTGAAAATTTGTTCATGTCTGGCTTAAAATCTTCAAGTCGATACAAATTGCCCTCATCGGTGGTGACATATTCAATATGATTCAGGGGTAGAGGTACAGAAATTCTGTTGGTGATATTATAGTGGATCCAGTTTAGACTCTGTGGCATAATTATGTCCATTCTGTACACAAAACAATTCTCATTGCAATTGTTGTACCAGTAATCATCATACATTGCAAATCCACAATGCCAATAATAATACTCTACAGAATAATGCACAAAAAATCCAACAATTCTTTTGCATGTATTGAACATGGATATTTCAAATCTTATTAGGGATTTCAGGGACAGGTAGTGAAAGGCAAAATCACTTGAAAGCACCTATTGCATTTCAGTTTCATTCCCAACAGAGAACAGGTCATGCTCGGACAGATTCAAGAACCTAAGCCTGAAATCCCCAATAAGTGATTGTGATTTGATGTATTTTGAAATTGCTCTTCTGTCAAAAAAATTCTGCATATTTAATAATTACACACTGGCATGAATATGCAAGGAACAGAATCATGAAAACCCATTACTCAATGCATTCCGATACAGCCTCATTGTTTATGATTGTTGCAAATTTTGAGATGAAACTGTTTTTATGTGATTCAAGGCCCATCAAAGATATTACACAGTGAACAATTACAGTGTCACTTGTTTCATCCAAAACAATATTGTATATGAGATGGGGTAATTTTTTCAATTTAATATAGGGTAACTTCGGTGAATAACGCCACCAATTGGTCGTTTTGTTCTATAACTCATACATTTTTATTGTTAGGAACATGAAACTTACATGTTTAGGAGAATGAACTTTCCTCTATTGTGTAATAATAAAATATTGATTGCACTGTTATAATGAAAGCAATAAAATACGAAATTCTGTGTTAATGCAAAATGGCGTTATTTCCAGACCTGTCGGGTAATAACGCCATGTTCTTAATTACAAGTAAAATATTCACATTATCTTAATTACAAATAAAACATTCACATTTTCTTTACTAAACTGTACTAGTAAAAATAATTACTGTAGTAAGTTATTAGAAAAAGCATGTCTTTTTTTGTCTTTTCGCGATACCCAGTCCCTCAAAGTTCTGCGAGGAATTTGGAACAAACGTGCAGCACATGCTATCTTCATTCCTTGTTTGACGGCTGCCATAGCTTGCCTAAAGTCATCTACTGACCATTTGGCCTATATATTTCTACATTTTCTCGCCATCTGAAAGAGGAAATTAACCGAGAATAAATATCGAAAGTAACTGAGCAAGGATAAACCTATTTTCGAAATCAACATTTCCTTAAATTTGAGTTTAAATTGAGTGGCGTTATTCCTCGACACGATGATGGCGTTATTTCCCGAAACAACAGATTGCAGTTTAACCAGCTGTTCTAAACTTACGACACCGACCATGAAAACCGTACACACATAATTCTCTTACGTAATAAACGTATTGTGTACGTACAACATTGTTAACATTTAAAATCTAATCCTACAATAGAAAAACACTCATCTTTGTCGGCGCGATGAAAATGTGGACCCTTTTTCCTCGAAACGCAACTCAAACGTCTACACTGTTCAAAGTGTTTCTCTTAAATGAAGGCTCGAAAATGGCAACCGTTCTTATCAGCAATGCTACCAGGCACCATTGTTTATCGCACAACGGTGAGCCACCCTTTAACTTTACATGCGTCCATGCTTTCAGAGTTGAAACTTTGAAATGGCGTTGTTTCCAGCCTGGCGTTATTCACCGAAGTTACCCTATTCCAATCTGTCAAGTTGCATGAAGCACTCAACTGCAAGAACCCTCTCGGTGTTATTTTTTGCTGTTCTGAAAAGGAGGTAGCATGAAACAATGGCATTTACAGATTCTGAATTGTATATAATTTTTGTAGAGAAACAATCAACATAGTTGATAGAGCTCATATAATTAGATTTTTCTGCTGAGGTCTTGGAATTTTTGATGAATGCATATCCTATATTCTCTATGTATTCATATGTGATGATATTATCAGGTGCTATGTCCTGAAATTCTACAAAATATATTTTTGTTGTTCCTACAAGTGTCATAACATAAAAATCATCATAGTACCCAACCTCAGAGTATACATACCTGAGCAACTGATTGTATTTGTGGGTATTGAGCTTGAACAGATTGATCTTATTTTCAGGGGGGCTCACAATGTTGTCACAGAACCTGAGGATCCCATCACTGCTCAGGGATGTGCTTAGCTCAGGTCTGAAAATCTTGTTGACATAACATTTTGTGCCTTTATTTGAAATTTTAACAACAATTTTGAAATCTACAAGGCTTATCTCTGTGACATAATTCCCCAGGATGCTGACAAGTTGTTGATTTGTATTCAATGCATCTATGATGCTCACTTGCATAATTTGTGTGGGGACATATGGGTTCTCTTCAAAACAAACAGTTCTGTGATTAAAATTATCTGAAAAATCTCTTGCATTTGTTTCATATATACTGTAGACAAGATACTGATTGTTTATATATTTTACAATATAATCTTCAGACATCTTGCAAGTGGGGGCAACAGAATATCCATGGGTTATATTTATATCTAGGCTTTCACTATTCTGTACAGTCAATATGTTGGGAACAAAAAATTCATTCTATACCTTCAATCCTGTTTCTGCTCTATTTCTGCACTCCCTGCTGTCCCTGCTGTGTCTGTTGTTTCTGCTGTGTCTGAAAATATTTTTAATTTAAATAATTGTTTCCCACAATTGTTTCCCACAATTGCATCTTCTGCTAAGATTATTCCCACCTAGAATTTTTGCAATACAATCAGAATCACAATCTTTGAATTTTTGTCTTATAAAATACATTATAATCTCATTCAGGTATATATGTTTAGAGTACCACACACAATCAGGATCAAAATCATCCCCACTATTCAAATGGCCAGCATCTGTTGTGACAAATTCAATATCATTTAAAATTGTAGATATTCTAAATTTGTAATGCATCCAATTCAAGCTTGGATATGAATCAATCCTCATCCTATGCTCTGAAAACAAATTGTAGCAATTTCCCCACCAGTGATTCCTAAACACTTTGAGCATGAAATAATACCCGTAATCATCTGTGTAAAAATTCACAAAATATCCAGCAATTCTGCCATAATTATTGTACACAATTTTTTCAAACTTGCTTATATATTTAAGGCATAGGTAGTGAAAAGGCAATTCACTGTTAAGCACCCACTGCATCTCTGTTTCATTGCAAACTGCAAACAGGTCATACTCAGAGAATCAAGATAATCTGATTCCGATATTTTCCACCATTGTTCCTATATAAACGTTTCAACGTATGTTCAACATATGTTCAACATACGTTGAAAGGTTTATATAGGAACAATGGTGGAAAATATCAGAATCAGATTATCTGGATTCTCTGAGTATGACCTGTTTGCAGTTTGCAATGAACCAGAGATGCAGTGGGTGCTTAACAGTGAATTGCCTTTTCACACCTATGCCTTAAATATATAAGCAAGTTTGAAAAAATTGTGTACAATAATTATGGCAGAATTGCTGGATATTTTGTGAATTTTTACACAGATGATTACGGGTATTATTTCATGCTCAAAGTGTTTAGGAATCACTGGTGGGGAAATTGCTACAATTTGTTTTCAGAGCATAGGATGAGGATTGATTCATATCCAAGCTTGAATTGGATGCATTACAAATTTAGAATATCTACAATTTTAAATGATATTGAATTTGTCACAACAGATGCTGGCCATTTGCATAGTGGGGATGATTTTGATCCTGATTGTGTGTGGTACTCTAAACATATATACCTGAATGAGATTATAATGTATTTTATAAGACAAAAATTCAAAGATTGTGATTCTGATTGTATTGCAAAAATTCTAGGTGGGAATAATCTTAGCAGAAGATGCAATTGTGGGAAACAATTGTGGGAAACAATTATTTAAATTAAAAATATTTTCAGACACAGCGGAAACAACAGACACAGCAGGGACAGCAGGGAGTGCAGAAATAGAGCAGAAACAGGATTGAAGGTATAGAATGAATTTTTTGTTCCCAACATATTGACTGTACAGAATAGTGAAAGCCTAGATATAAATATAACCCATGGATATTCTGTTGCCCCCACTTGCAAGATGTCTGAAGATTATATTGTAAAATATATAAACAATCAGTATCTTGTCTACAGTATATATGAAACAAATGCAAGAGATTTTTCAGATAATTTTAATCACAGAACTGTTTGTTTTGAAGAGAACCCATATGTCCCCACACAAATTATGCAAGTGAGCATCATAGATGCATTGAATACAAATCAACAACTTGTCAGCATCCTGGGGAATTATGTCACAGAGATAAGCCTTGTAGATTTCAAAATTGTTGTTAAAATTTCAAATAAAGGCACAAAATGTTATGTCAACAAGATTTTCAGACCTGAGCTAAGCACATCCCTGAGCAGTGATGGGATCCTCAGGTTCTGTGACAATATTGTGAGCCCCCCTGAAAATAAGATCAATCTGTTCAAGCTCAATACCCACAAATACAATCAGTTGCTCAGGTATGTATACTCTGAGGTTGGGTACTATGATGATTTTTATGTTATGACACTTGTAGGAACAACAAAAATATATTTTGTAGAATTTCAGGACATAGCACCTGATAATATCATCACATATGAATACATAGAGAATATAGGATATGCATTCATCAAAAATTCCAAGACCTCAGCAGAAAAATCTAATTATATGAGCTCTATCAACTATGTTGATTGTTTCTCTACAAAAATTATATACAATTCAGAATCTGTAAATGCCATTGTTTCATGCTACCTCCTTTTCAGAACAGCAAAAAATAACACCGAGAGGGTTCTTGCAGTTGAGTGCTTCATGCAACTTGACAGATTGGAATATATTAAATTGAAAAAATTACCCCATCTCATATACAATATTGTTTTGGATGAAACAAGTGACACTGTAATTGTTCACTGTGTAATATCTTTGATGGGCCTTGAATCACATAAAAACAGTTTCATCTCAAAATTTGCAACAATCATAAACAATGAGGCTGTATCGGAATGCATTGAGTAATGGGTTTTCATGATTCTGTTCCTTGCATATTCATGCCAGTGTGTAATTATTAAATATGCAGAATTTTTTTGACAGAAGAGCAATTTCAAAATACATCAAATCACAATCACTTATTGGGGATTTCAGGCTTAGGTTCTTGAATCTGTCCGAGCATGACCTGTTCTCTGTTGGGAATGAAACTGAAATGCAATAGGTGCTTTCAAGTGATTTTGCCTTTCACTACCTGTCCCTGAAATCCCTAATAAGATTTGAAATATCCATGTTCAATACATGCAAAAGAATTGTTGGATTTTTTGTGCATTATTCTGTAGAGTATTATTATTGGCATTGTGGATTTGCAATGTATGATGATTACTGGTACAACAATTGCAATGAGAATTGTTTTGTGTACAGAATGGACATAATTATGCCACAGAGTCTAAACTGGATCCACTATAATATCACCAACAGAATTTCTGTACCTCTACCCCTGAATCATATTGAATATGTCACCACCGATGAGGGCAATTTGTATCGACTTGAAGATTTTAAGCCAGACATGAACAAATTTTCAAAATATACAAATTTCAGTGAGATTCTAATGTATATGTTTAGGCAAAAATTTAAAAATTGTGAGCATGAATGCATATGCCTGTCACTTGAAGCGCACAACATACAAAATACATGCCAATGTGACAGGGAATTGTTCACATTGCCACTAAGCTTGTCATAATGCAAAATTTTTTTGACAGAAGAGGAATTTCAAAATACATAAAATCCGAATCACTTGTTCAAGATTTTAGGCTTAGGTTCCTGAACCTGTCCGAGTATAATTTGTTTGCAGTTCAGAATGAGACTGAAATGCACTGGGTTCTTAACAGTGACAAGAATTTTCAATACTTGTCACTGAAGGATGTAAGCAAGTTTGAAAAATTTATGTACAACAAGTTTAAGAGAATTTGTGGATTGTTTGTGCATCACCACACTGGGAGCTATTATTATTTCTGCAGGTTGAAATTGTTTGATGAATGTTGGTACAGCAATTGTTGTGATGGGTATGAAGATTATGATTTAGAGCTCATGGCTGATCAGAGCTTAAATTGGGTGCATTTTAAATTTTTGAACAGAATAATTTCCAATCCCAATCTGTTTAATAGGAATATTGAATTTGTGACCACAGATGATGGGCACTTGTTCAGTGCAGATGATTTCCACCCGGATCTTGTTGGGTATATAAAGCACAAATGCCTGAATAAGCTTGTTCTGTATTTTCTGAGGCAAAAATTCAGAAATTGCAGCAGTAAGTGCCTTGCACTGTGCCTAGACAAAACCTCTTGGAATGAAACATGCAGGTGTGGGGAACAATTATCTAAGCTCCCAATAATACATACATAGTTGCTACAGTTCC
Source organism: Lepisma saccharinum (assembly GCF_977018435.1). NCBI lineage: Eukaryota > Metazoa > Arthropoda > Insecta > Zygentoma > Lepismatidae > Lepisma > Lepisma saccharinum. Next base: position 56,649,203 of record NC_139230.1, on the reverse strand, counting down.
AATTTTGCAATATTGTTCAGCAAACATGTATCCCGGGCAGTGTGATTTGGAAATAAATCGGGATTATCAGCAACAAAGGAACAATATTATTAAGCATAGTGTTGGGCATGCTCTTAAAAAATTACAGCATTGCATTTTTGAATGTGTCATTGTTTTAGAAGGATAACACACAGCACTTGTTGCAATGTTTTTTGAGAGAAGGAATTTGTCACAATATATACAATCGGAATCACTGTTGGAAAAGTTCAAGCTTGCATTTTCCGATTTATGTGAATATGATGTGTTTGCAGTTAGAAATGAGACAGAATTTAGGTGGGTGCTTGACAGTGACCATGAATTTGGATGCATACATCTGGGATTGTTGGGCAAGAAGGAAAAATACATATATCTGTTGCACAGGAGAATTGTTGGGCTGTTTGTAGGTTTTTATGATTGTTACAGAAAAAATTATTGGTTCACAACAAAATATTTTGAATCAATGTATTGTTTTCATATCCCATTTGACATATCTGAGAACTGGAAACATTTAAATTATGATACTTATTTGAAATCCTATGATGATTTTGAATTTGTAACCACAGATACAGGCTTGGTGTTTTCTGGTGCGGATTTTGTTAGAATGGAAAAATATATCTCAGGGGTCATAAATGCAAATGAGATTATTCTGTATTTGCTGAGTTTGAAGATAAAATTTCATGATTTGAGATATTTTGAACCTTTAAACTGCAATTTTTTGCAATCTTCAAATCTCAACCTCAAATTCTGATCGGGAGGTACACAGAGCCATGTACAATTTCTGTTTATATCTACATGATTGCTCTCCACAATTGTGTAGGTGCACAATAGGATCAATGCTCATGTCATTTTTTGACAGAAGAGATGTTGCAAAATATATTAGATCTGAATCTCTTCTTCCTGATTTCAAAATTAGATTCTCAACACTCTCAGAGTATGATTTATTTTCAATCAATAATGAAACAGAGTTCCACTGGGCACTGCACAGCACACAAAGCTTCAAATATCTAAACTTGAGATACATCACTGATTTTGAGTGCCACAAGTATAATTCTTGAAGGAGAATTGTGGGACAGTTTGTTGTTTTTTTTATTATTATATTGATTTTTCCTATTATAGAGGATGGTTTTCAAATCATGCAAGTGTGGGGAGATTCTATGATTTTGAGATTCTTCCCAATCAGAGCTCAAACTGGAAACATTTTAAATTTTGATGATGCATCTGGATAGGTTCCAAAAGGCAGAATTTGTTACAACAGATAGTGGAATGTTGTATAGTGGTGTAGATTTTAATCATCACCTGCAATATTTTGATGCATACAATTCTCAGATGTTGAACATGACTGAGATAATCATGTATCTTCTTCAGCAAAAATTTAAAAATTGCAGCATTGGGTGCTTTAATAGAATAATAAAATCATGGAATGTATTTACAGAGTGTGAGTGCGGGAAACCACTAAGCTGCATGCCTCTGCTGTTGAGATAGCCCAGCCTAACATGTAATATTGTTTGCAGGTTGATTCAAGATGCAAACATTTTTTGAAAAAAGGGTTATTTCCAGATACATCAAATCCAAATCTCTTGTTCCTGAATTTAAATTGAGATTCTCAAAATTGTAAAGTGTATTGTGTGCTCCATGATGCTCACATAATTTGTGGAGAGGCATTTTATGGCCTGTTTCTGGTGCAGAGGGTCTAGCTCCTGGTCTAGAAAATTACAAAATATGGCCTTGCAATCTAAGTTATACAGGGCAATCACACAAATATTTCCATTCAATTTTGTTTGGAAATGTTGATGACTGTGCAGAACAAGTATAAGTGAAATATTTCATGTTATATTTTCTATGGCATTTTGGGCATATATTTGTGAGAATTCTGCTTTTATCTGGATTACAATTCTTTTGGTGCTTAACCCAATTGGGGCTGGATATATTCTTATTGCATTGATTACAATATTTTTGATTTGGCATTTTTGTTGTTGTTTATTATATAAAATTTCTTGGGGTTCAAATCAAAATTCTATGCTTAATAAAAAAATATCAGTTGGGTTCAGCAGTGTGTTTTGTATATTTAGTGTGTGTGTGTGTGTGTATGTGTGTGAATATTTTTGGCTTTGGTATTTATATAAAATTTCTTGGGGTTCAAATCAAAACTCTATACTTAATAAAAAATATCAGTTGGGTTCAACAATGTGCTTTGTGTGTGTGTGTGTGTGTGTGTGTGTGTGTGTGGGTGGGTGGGTGTGTGTGTGTGTGTGTGTGTGTGTGTGTGACTTTTTGCCTTAGTTTTTAAGTGTAGCCAAAACAAAATCAAGGGGGGGCATATTTTTGACAAGTTTATGGACAACAAACTGAGAGATGTAGCTTTTACACACATGGGCAAATCTGTCTGAGGGGAGTTCTTCATTTCTACACTAGAATTCAAGATTCTTGGGATTTTGACAGAATAACACACTATAAACAATAAAATCATATGGGTACTTGAGATAATGTTAAGTGTGGGCAAATCGGGGCATATGAACTCTTCTTTTCTACACTAGGATTCAAAATTCTTGAGGATTAAGAGCATATCACACTTGAAGAAATGGGGAATAAGAGGATCTTGGCATAATTTTAAGTGTGGGCAAATCGGGCTGTTTAATCAAATAACCTCTTCTTTTCTACACCTATAAGTGGTCCTGGTTGTAGCACAAATCATACTACTTTTTTTTTGTGTGTGTGTGTGTGTGTGTGTGTGTGGGTGGGTGGGTGTGGGTGTGTGTGTGTGTGTTTGTGGGTGGGTGTGTGTGTTAATACGTTTGGCCTAGTTTTAAGTGTAGCCAAAAAAATATCAAGAGGAGCATATTTTTAACAAGCTTATGGACAAAAATCTGGCAGAAGTGCCTTTTATAAGTGTAGGCAAATCAATCTGAGGGGGGTCATACTTTCACGGGAAATTCCCGAGGGCATTTTTACAAAAATCTTGGATTAGACAGGTTGCCACACTTGAGCAAAAAACTCATATGGGCATGTTGAGCTAGTTTTAAGTGTAGCCAAATCTGCCTGAGGGGGGTTCATACTTTCTCGAGTTTATAATATCATCAATTATACTACTCAATCCTGGAAGATCATGCCGCAAAAACCGAAGGTACCTCGGTCCATTGAGTTTGCTTGGAAGATTGTGTGGTCCAATGAGACGATCACCTAATACCCCTAACCACACATTCAATGAGAAACGTTGCTGATGTGTTGCCTCATGAACAGCACGTGGGTTTAGTACACTCCAAACATGAGAATTATGAAAATTAAAAATACCATCGCGTGTGAACCCCGCTTCGTCTGTAAAAATGTTACTTGCAAAACGAGGATTGAGTACAACCTGTTGTTGCATCCACTGACAAAACGTCACTCTAGGAACACAATCCGTATCACTGAGACACTGAACTCGTTGGAGGTGGTAAGGGTAGAGTGAATTGCGATATAAAATTCTCCATACACTACTGCGGCTTACAGGCACTTGTGCGGCTATTCTCCTCATCAAGGTTCCTGGAGAGTGCTCTACTGCTCCCAACACCATGTCCTCAACTTCAGGCGTAATGCGTGCATGTCTACCTGCTCTCCTACCATGTTCGAGGCTCCCATGTTCTTTGAGGCGCTGATGTACCCTAGTAAATGTTCGACTCTCGGGGTGCCTTCGAGCAGGGTATTTTTCTTGGTAAAAGCGTGCAGCCTCCCGTGCATTGCCGTTAGCAAAACCATACACAAAATGCATATCCGCATACTCTTCGTTGCTGTAAGGTTCCATTTTCACTACGCAGCCCAGCACAACTGACGTACGATTAGATAGTGTACTGATTGTATCCATACAACGCCACCTCTCGGATATGTTCTGTTTGATTACCTACGCCACCTCTCGGAAATGTTCTGTTTTGTAAACAAAGATCAAACCTCGGACCGCGCAAGGAGTAAAGCACTCGGTGCTTACCAAATGCAATCAATGACGGCTTGTAACCATACATTCGCACACATTATTAGCGTTTTACCAAGTAGGACGACGTTTACAAACGATGAAGTCAGTGGCGGCTTGTAATCACACATTCGCGATTATCTTGAAAACGTCTCGTTTGCAGACCCATGTTTACCGATACTTTTTTGCTTCTATTATCGTGTATTTTCACCTGTGTCAGTTTGCGTTATTACTTATGAGATACCCTGAATAGGACACTATTTCCAAAAGTTTATTAAAATTAGTGCAACAATTATCTAGCTCAGTTTTGGGATTCTCAATTATAGATTGATTCAGCGGAAATAATCAAATATGTGAGTATATATACCCACAACACACACAACCAGAGAAATATTTAATTCTACTTGTAAAAGTCTTACACGAACCAATTTGACTTATTTAGAAACATGCAAACAATTTTACAATATTGGCTTTGTTAAAATAGTGCACCGGAGTAACTCGTAGGATAGTTTTCCCATGCCTTCGTAGACAGAGCAAACCTTGGTGTAGTTTACAACTATGAAACTGTTCAAATCCAATCTCAAATTACATAATTGTAATCAAGGGGTCCCGGGTTCGATACCCGGAGGAGGCACATATTGGTTCGGATCCCACTTTAACCTGTAGGTCTAGTCCAGATTAGCCTTACTGTGAAAAAGTGGACTTAAAACACCAAATCAACGAACATAATTGATGTGTGTGTTCATATTTCACGTCTGCACTCTTTCTCTTACAGTTCAACCGAAACGTGTATTCCCGTTTCGCCCAGGATTTTTATTTTTCGTAAACTTAGGCGAGGGAATAAGGCACATATTGTACAGTCACGGACAGTTCTGGGTTGTAACTATTCCATTGAACTCTAATGAGAGCTTTACAACCCAGAAGTGTCCGTGATTGTGCCAATCCGATAAACTCAAGCACTCTGAGTATGAGCGTGTGTGAGACAGAAAGTTAGAATTCTGAATGCACAGTGAATTAGTGTGTTTCAAAAAACATTGAATGATACAAGGTGTGACAAATTTTCCGGACCTGCTCTATAAATACCCACAGTCAACTGAGAGAGGAGAATTTTGTTTGTTAATCTCCAAAGTGTTCCCTCATAAACATTTGATATAAAGCATCAACATATTTACGATGGTTCTCTTCTCGAATGCAATGCACAGCCTTTGTCGCACCCCTCCGAATGTACTTAACCGTATCAAAATGTTTCCCCTTAATGACAGTTTTCAACTGGGTAAACAACATGAAATAGACCGTGGCTAGTTCTGGTAGATTAGAAATCTCAACTACGAGGGGCCTCCCCGATGGCGCAGTAGTAGCGTCATCGCTTTGTAATCAAGGGGTCTCGGGTTGTATACACGGTGGAGGCACATAGTGGTTCGGATCCCACCTTAAACTCTAGGCCCAGTCCCGATTAGCCTTAGTGTGCATAAAACACCAACTCAATCAATCAATCAGCTACCTCTCTTATAGCCAGAAACTGCTTAAAATGATCGCCTTGTGACAGGTGGCGTTGTCGTGTAAAGACCCTGTACTGGGATCTATCTCGTCGGATTCTTTTCAAAAGGCGAGTAAGAGCTTCTGTGTGATACGCAGCACTGATGGTAGTGTTACGAAGCAAAAATTATTTGTGAAAAATGCCTACTAAAACCGGCCCTCGTGACCGAGTGGTTATCACATCGCGCTACGACACCAGGGGTCCCGGGTTCGAATCCTGGCCTGGGTATGGATGTTTGCGAGTGTCCATTCATCAATTTCATCATTTTACCACTCATCCCCATCTTCGCAAATTAGCCAAAAGCGGCACAAAAGTGAAGTAAAATAAAGCAAATCAATCAATCAAAAATGCTTACTAAGCGTTCAATATTTGCAGGCGAACTTTGTGGCTTTGGGGAATCCTTTGAGCACCACTGCATACTCTGACGTTTGGTCTCAGGTTCATATGGTAACACCAAAATACAGTTTTTAACCCTTAAAGGAGCAAGATATGCACCAATTTCCAGAAAAAAATATGACACTTTACAGACTCCTTGAAACTCAAATATGACAGAAAGTTATATAAAATTTGTAAATTCCTGTTGCAACGTTGCCAATTTTGTTGTATCATGAGAGATACAAAGTTCCTTTGTGGAAAATTTTGACAACATATCGCAATGTATCTTTTAGGATACAAAAACAGAACATATATATTTTTTATTTATTCACAAAATGAAAATTTGGAAATTATTTTATTATTATATGCTATTGTAATAAAAAAATATAGCCGCGGTAGCTCAGTCAATACGGCGTCTGACTACCATGCAAGAGGCCCGGGTCGAATCTCGGCGAGGGGGAACCGGTCTTTTTTCCACCTGTTCAATTGGCTCCGTTGCCCACCCAGTATGTTTGTCCTTTGGGGCAGTTTCTATATCTACCCTTAGTGCCCTATTTTGTCCTTTGGGGTAGTTTTTGTATCTATCCTTCGTACCCCCCCCCCCCATGATCTAGATCTCATTATATCGGATATGAGAAGGTGGTCTCACAGCAAAAGTGGTTGTGGTTCATATTCTAGTTGGCGGTGATGGAACATCTTCAACAGATGGGTCAACACTTTTCTTCCTGTGTTCAATTTACGTCGAAATATCTTTAGCGGATCATGGCAACCGACTTCCAAAAATGATACATGGGGACAACTAATATAGGATCACAGTGATTTGCAGCATCGTCACCTTCACTTGAAGAACTTCCCAAGTCAGAAATTCTATGTCAGGTGGAATGATACTCAAATTTTTTCCTGGCTTCTAAGAGTTTCATAAAACATGCAAAGTTGAATATTCTAAAGAAATATAATGAATAATTCGAATTTGAAAAGTATTTTTGTACGCCTGTATGGTAATATAAAATCTGCCATTTCTGTAAGCATGTCCATTGAGGGGTCAACTCACCATCTTGCCATCAAAGGTTCTGACTTCGAATCCCAGTCAGACACATGTGATCCTTTGAGAGTGTTCTTTTATAAATTTCATCTAATCATGAATCACATTCAGCACCATAATTAGCCAACATTGTTTCATTTTCCTTACCTTTTCCAACAAATAAAAGAAGAGTGAATTATGAAATAATAACATCAATGTCTAATGTTTTTAGTAATATAGGAAAGCTTATAAATCTTATAACACAATTGAAATTATGTACAGAATATAGTCTCGGACAATAAAATAGAATGTTGAAGTAACTATTATTGAAATATAGTGAAAAAATAATATTATATGTGAACAATATCACATATATGCATTACAATCTGATCCCAAAATCAAATTATGCTAAAGTGGGCAATGTATCTTCTCGGATACATTCAATTTTCATTCCCTTAATTTAGCCAAATATAAAAGATGCGGCTATATTTTTTTCTCTTATGTTTTACAGCACATTTCTGTTAAATATTCAACAAAAAAATACATGAAAAAAGTAAATGGAAATTACAAATGAAATAAACCTACATGCATGCTGCAGCATGCTTTATTGTTGTACGCCATCTTGCGGCAAACAGTATTCCATACTTCCTTGAATGTTCTACAAAAACTCAAAAGATGGCACCACTCACCAGCATGAAACTTTACAAGTATCTTGTAAGACCAATTGCCACTCCTGCGAGAAATCTCAATATGCTGGCCGTAAAGAGGCTCCTATATTATATGTACCTTGAAAGCTGTACATTCTTAATATTTCATACCTTTCTGTTGCGGCTTTCTCGAGTTTTTACAGCAGAACTTGATGTGTTACTCCATTCTAAACATGTAATGAACACAAACTACAGTCGGGACACGCTAGCAACCGGCGAGGAACCACCCGCTCTGGTAGTGACGCTCCGTTGCCGGATTGACCTACTTCAGGATTTTCGCGAGCCCACAGAAACACGTGTAGGATTAAACATCTGGTTAAACAGTCAAAAACGGGGCCCTCAACGTTAAGTACTTCTTTTCTTTCATTCATTTTTTTATGTTTTTACATACAGGTAGCTCGAAGCATTAATAACACATGTACCAAATGTATCATTAATGTTACGAAAATCGAGCAATTGCCAAGCGTTTCGTTGTAATTTATTGAACTCTGTATTGACAGAGCCTGTATTCTCGTGTAGCGTCCCAAATTATCTCACTTCACACACCCACATGTGCCTCCCCGATGGTACAGTGGTAGGGTAAGTGTCGTCGCCTTGTAATCAAGTAGTCCTGGGTTCGATACCTTGTCGAGGCACATAGTGGTTCGGATCCCACTTCTAACTGTAGGTCCATTCCAGATTAACCGTAGTGTGCATAAAGTGGACTTTAAAACACCAACTCAAACAATCAATTCACACACAATTGATTTGTTCTTGATAAATTCTTCTCCGTAATACAGTAACTCACTTGTGTGAAATTCTGTTTTAGAGGTGAATTTTTGTAGGTTCCGCAAAATATAATTTAAAAACGTGTTAACGAAACCAAGTTGTGCGTAATTTGTTTATACGTAATTCGTCCTAATTTTCAAGAAATACATTTCATTTGTACGTTCCTAACCTAACCTAACATTGCCGTGCATGGTTTATGGGGCTATTTATGAACGGTTCGTGGGGCTATCCGTGCATGGTTCGTGGGATTTTCGAACCCGAAAAAAAATTCAAAATTCGTAACACGAAAGTAAGTATTTTTTCGGTGAAGAAGGTTGGAAACACTGCACCCCCACTGATCATCGACAACGCTTTTCAAGAATGTTACAGAAGTATAAATTTCATGTCTTTACAAAACAAAGGGCGAGTTTTGTATACAAAAAGAATAGGCGGGTATAGCTGCGGTTGGTATTGAGTTGCGAAAAAGACGAACGCTGCAGCGTGACAAAGAAGGCAAAGAGAGGCGGCATGAAGTCAAACGAGAACGATTTGCCACAGATGTTCATAACACAAGACGCATTTTCTTTTGTCGGTAATTGTGATACGATACAACACAAGTAAAAAAAATGCCGGTAGCTGATGCTTGCAATGTACCATAATAAAAACACAACAGAGGTTCTTTCAGTGAAGGTTTTCGGTTGCTGTGTAGAGCAGGAAGAGAAATTTTTTCATGCTTGCCAGAAAGTAAAATTCATACGGGAAGTTAACGTTAACCTACAAGAAACTTCAGATTCAAACTTCTAGATTCGTTAATTTATCACTTTACGACGGAAATAACATATATTAGCATACTGATACGTACGTTGGTTGGTTGATTTGTTGTTTTAAGTCAACTTTATGCACAGTAAGGCTAATTGGGACTAGAGCTACAGTTTAAAGTGGGATCCGAACCACTTGTGCCTCTACCGGGTATCGAACCCGGGACCACTGATACGTACGTGCTTAATTTCGCGTGATGTTTTATTTTTTCCCGAGCTTGCCAACAGCTGATTAGCCTGTCCGCCTGTTGTGCGAACGTGGCAACGCAGAAAACCCCCAGCCACATGGCAGCCAACGAGGAGACAGAATTTGGTCACGTTCTGCCGTTTTGCCTTCTGATTGCACACCTCTTCTTATCGCGGCCCGACTGTAGTTGGATTAAAAAAACAGATCTTATGTCGAACCAAAGAAAAATATTCAACTAAGAATTTCTCGTACTCAATTATGTGAAATGATGGATATGCAACCAATTTTATTGTCAACCGGAAACTTCATTGTAACACCTTGTGTACGAGGTGTGATTGAAAAGTTCTTAGACTGGGCGTGTAATTTTGAAATTACAGTATTTACAGGTTCACAAAGTGGTCACCTCTTGATTGAACACACCAAATCCAAAGGCGTTTCCACTTTTGTGAGCATTCCTGAAAGTCCCCTTTTGAGGATGTTAAGACATTTTGACGTTTTTGCCTGGATCTCTTCCTTCAATTGAATCAAACTGCTTCCCTTTGAGCAACAATTTCAATTTCGAAATAGATAGAAGTCTGCTGGGGCTAGATCTAAAGAATAGGGGGTTGGAAAAGCACAGCAATTTGGAATTTCGACAGTAATTCAGTGATTTGGAATGCGCGATGAGCAGGTGCGTTATCATGGTTCAGGATCCAGTTCTAGTATCACCACAGTTCTGGTCTTTTCTTCCGCACTTTTTCAGGTAACCGCTCAAGAACACTTTTGTAGTACATTCCTTGTTGACTGTCTGCCCCTGAGGGCATATTCCTGGTGCACAATACCGGTACTATTGAAAAAAGAGGAGTAACATTGTCTTCACATGTGACCGACTTTGCCGCGCTTTATTTCTGCCATCTTTAAATTTACTATACCACTTAAATATACTTGCCCTACATACACACGTATCTTCGAAAGCTATTATCAACAGTTTATAGGTCTCCGAAGAGCTGATTTTCCTGTTTTAAAGCAAAATTTTACTCGCATCCATTGTTCTGTACACACAATAATCCACCAACAACACTACACACGTCCAAACTCAACAGGCTGTAACTCGAAACTAAACAAAGATAGATCCGTGACCTTTTCAGAATCCTCCAAGAACAAAACAAGCTTTCTTTTCCTCACAATCAACCCCTAGAAAACCTAACCAGTTAACAGTGACGGCTCCAGCATAGGAACTTTTCAATCACATGTCGTACAAGTATTCAAACGTCATAGAGATTTTATGGACTCTGTAGACAAAGAGAAAATATCGGATTGTAAGCCCTGCTCCTTTGTCACACGTAGTTTTCTCTCATGATCTGACAATAATGTCTTCTCTAAGAGAATAGTGGGAAATTTCGTCTCATACTAATTACACAAGATAGATTCGCTGGAAATTAAACCTCAATATTAAACACCTTGTATACCATAAAATAGAACCTAGATAAGGTTCTGCTTATCGTAAACCACCAGCCGGTGTGATCGGAATTACAATCTGGACACTTTACCGATTTCAATGATCCATGTGCCCCAATTATTCAATTCAAACGGGTTTGAGCGGTATTCTGAAAATGCAATAGACAAGTAAAGCTCTCAACTGTCGATGGAGGTACATTGGAGGAGGGGGCGTTGATGTAGGATTCCATACACTTCAGCCATAGTAGAGGTGATGTGATCTCCACACCCTCCGGACTTTGGGCTTTACTCGTCAGAATTGCCCTCCAAGTACACATTGATGAGGTGGGCGAGGCATAGAGAAGTGTATGACGTAAAATATCTTACTTCAAATCAACCACTCAGAAAATGGTGGGGCAGTCAGAATTATATGCAGGTTGACTGATTGATCGACTTGGTTTATTTTACTTCACATTTCTGCCACATTTGGCTAATCGCAAATATGATGATGAGTGATAGTATGTTAAAATTGTTGAAGGGACACTCACAAAGAACACCGATGCCCATGACGGGATTAGAACCCGGGACCCTTGACGTCGTAGTGTGCGGGTTTACCAAAACCCACACACATAACATATATATATATACACACACACACACACACACACACACACACACACACACACACACACACACACACACACACACATCCACTTCCTTCCCACATAGGAATGTAGGATAGTCGAGACTGGACTTGCAGTTTCTCCGTGAAATCTGAACCACTACGTATGTGCCCGTGGCAGCGAAGGAGGTTCCCTTTTGATTACAATGAAATCGCGTTACAGTATTGTGAAGGCTCATGTATAATTAGGAACGACATTATGCATTTTGAAGATGGATGCAAATTTCTGAAAAAAAAGTTCCTTAAATATTTCAATAATATTAAAATGGCTGTTTTGAGTCAATTTTGTATCATGCATTGACAATAATGGTAAAATTTTAGAATCCGCAAAACGTATTTCTCCAATTTTACAGGAGAAAGTACTTACCGAAATGAGTTTCTGTAGACTTTACGAAGGTCTCGGAAGTGTTGTTTCCCCTCGCTTAACTTATTTTGCCGGTAAATCATGTATTTTTTAAGATTAGTGTCTCTCCGAAATACGAAAGCTGTTCCCTTGATGTTTGATGAACCAAATGTTGCGTACGTTTGCTGATGTAACAACCGTTCAGTGTTTCCAACCACGCGGTTTTGCAACTGAATTTTTCTAATGTTAAATAACAATTTCAACTATGTTTGCCTTACCTAACCTAACCTAACATTGCCGTGCATGGTTTGTGGGGCTATTTATGAACGTTTCGTGGGGCTATCCGTGCATGGTTCGTGGGATTTTCGAACCCGAAAAAAAAAAATACAAAATTCGTAACACGAAAGTAAGTATTTTTTCGGTGAAGAAGGTTGTAAACACTGCACCCCCACTGATCATCGACAACGCTAGTCAAGATTTGCCCGCCATATTGTGTGTAACGCAACCAAAAAACGAACGAACAATAATTACTTGATATGTGGAAAACTGAAATTATTGTCGTGAAAAAACGAAATGGCACCTTCAAGAATCCTTAGGAATGCAAATTACGTAAGTACCAATGTGAAAAAGAAGAAAATAAAGGAATTTCAGACGTTTGGCGGATACTAAAATATTAATACAATAATTTCTGAACCAATATGTACTAATATGGAAGTACCGATCATCAAGGAAAAAGGAACTTTAAATATTGTACAAAATCCTGGAACGCTCCTTAATTGGTACATGCTAATTATAGAAATTTCATCTAAAAATTATTGAATTTCGAATAATTTCCCTGCCTATATTGAGTAACAATTACTTGTATACTTTAATTATCTTTGAACACGAACAACAGGGCGTGTTGAAAACGTTTTAGGTCTTTACACGCACCAGATTATCTCTATGACAATGTCCATTATGACCCATAATTTCATTACATGCATTTTGCTTCCTTTATGATAAAGTAAATCTTCAAAGATGCACTTACGGCCTTTGTGAGCCAGCATGTAGTTCCGGCTGTTCAAAATAGTAGCTTGTGAATTATCCGGGAGAAATACATTTTAGCAGAGATACTCCTGTGCATTTCCATGCATAGTTAATATTTACAGGTGACTGCGCGACGATTATAGAAGCTACAGTATGACTGAGTTTGTTGCATATTTAGGTGCAAAAACTATAGCACCCGAAACTGAAAATTATTTCGTATATTAGTATACTGTTGAAATTTAATTGAATTTTCAACAATACATAACTTGCATACCGCTCCACATAAGTAGTGTTACAAACTAACAAGATTTTATACTAATTCCTTGATATACACAGAAACGCTATCACATAACTCAATTGCCATTCAAATTCCAGCAGGTTCATAGTAGTTAAAGTTTGCATTGGAATGTCTATTCCAAAGTGCCACCCAACATATCTCTCCGTTTTCTGAATGCACTTTCCAACGTATATCCTCTTTAAATGTTCACCCACCCTTCATTTACTTCAGTCATTTACTACGCACGCTCGTTCAGTTGGTATATTTAGCCTGCAGGTTAGGCAAACTTCCATACTTGCTCCTTGGAATGAGAAACTAAGAAAGAAAAGTTATAGAAGTTCGTTCACTTCTCACGATAGTTTAAAAGGAGACAAGGGAAGAATGCCTATAAGACTGGAGCATATGTTGTGAGCTTTTTATGATATCTATCAATATGAATAAATTAATTATCAACGAAACAGGATATTCTAACACAATATCAATTTCTCAGAAGGTCTAAGATTTCAACATTTTGACTTGATTTGATTTGATTTTAGTTTATTTTACTTCGCGTTTTGTGCCTCTTGGCTAATTTGCGAAGATGGGGATGAGTGATGAAATGATGAAATTGATGAATGGACATTCACAAACAACCAAGCCCGACCGGGATTCGAACCCGGGACCCTTGGTGTCGCAGCGCGATGTGCTAACCATTCGGCCACAGGGTCGGGCTCAACATTTTGACTGTTCATTTTATTAATACAATTAATGTTTCTCCTGTTACAGTCATATAAACTAACATTTACGAGGGAAATTAATTTCCAAGTGGATGATTATGGCAAACTTTACACAGATGAAAATTCCCTGGCATTTTTGCGTCAAGGAAGTATAGCGATATGTGATAGCATAACAAAAAGTGTAAATTAGATTCACTTTAGTTTTTTCACGAGTATCCAATAAAGAAACAGGAATACTACATAAACAGAGAAATGTTATTTTATCACCCACTAACACAATCTCAATTGCTCCAATTCACTGTGGGAAGCAGAATTTACATAGAAATATGAAGATCAATAAATAACACTACTATGAAAAATAACAATATGCAATGCGCATGACATAATAGAAGAAATATGCACTCACCGACAGCGCAAAATGCCTTGAAGATGTGTCAGAAGTAGAAAAAATATCCTGGCACTTCGTGTTCCAGACACCTCTTGAAAGCATCATGAATTCCTTAATGCGCTCATGTTGGCGAATACCAAATGCGTCCAGTTGCAAGATGTTACCTTGAAAAATAATTTTAAAAATTTAAACTACTTACCGCCTACAGTTTAATCAACTAATTTAAAATGTCAATTGCATCTGAAAGACGGATGTAGGGATGACTTTCTCAGAAGGTTCATCTCTCTGAAAATCAATACATTCTTGCTGCAGCTTAACGAGGTTCGATGTATGGACCCATATCGAACACAATTCTCTAGCTGTGTGCGTTGTGCTGTGTCTTGTGAGTGTGTGAGTGCTGAGTGACCTTGTATAACCTCGTGTGTGCTGAGTGACCTTGTGTAACCTCGTGTGTGCTGAGTGACCTCGTTTTTCGACTACTTGGGTTAATCAAAACCATGAAGACGAGTGATGATCTAGCGAAAGGGATCAAGGAAGAAACACAATAAAACATCCATGTCTCAACCAGGGTTCCAACCTTGGACCTCTGGGTTCGTAGCACCACTCTGACGGAAGTCAGCCATGGTTCTTGAAGAGAATGTTATGTTTCAAGTCTAAATTTATGCCACAATCGAGGCTGCATTGTTATCAATTAAGGGTTTTGTCGAAACATAACAGGAAAATGTTACAGCTATAAAAAGAAAATATTTACCTTATAGAAGTAAAACGTGTGTTATTTTATTACTCTTATTTTATATTGCTTTCCATGTCTCTAAAATAAATATAACACAGGGCTATATAAAATAGAACCAGACGAAATAGAAAAAAAGTTGTTTTAAACACCACATATATAAAACTGAGCATCAACTATTTGCAGCACGTGCTCCATTTCGTATCAATATAATATCTGAGAGCCTATTCTTACAAGGAACACCTGTTCTCTCAGTGAATACATGCTCTAGTCTTGAACATGTTATATCATTTCTGAAAACATATTACACTTACTGGGTAATGTAATTTGGATATGAATGAGAAAGTACACAGTCTCAGAAATCGGTCAAGTCAGTAGCGGCTTCTGCCTATTCGCACGTGCACACCCAAAAATTCTGTAATGTAAGTCATTATTATTATACTTATTTATTGAACTCTATCTCCTTCGAAACATCAAGTATTCCCACGCCGCTCCACCAAGAGAGATGGTGGAGAAGCCTGCGATCAGTGATAACAACCCGCGTAGACCTAGCCGCGCTCGGGGCTTGAACACAATGTTAGTTTCGCTCCCTAAGACGCTGTTGAAGCAGTCGCGTAGAGGACACTGATTGGGTGTTTTGGCTTGAGCGCCGTGTGAGGGGAGGTTGCATCATTTAGGAAAGCCGTGAACGCAGCGATCGGTGTGCTAGCAAATGTAGTGTTGCAAACCCATTCCATTAGAGATCATGGGATATAGTCGAGGCAACCCATACATCATTGCAAATTGAGGGATTTTTTTTTAGAAAAGGGAAATTTCGATGGTATATTGTCCCTCCGATTCTGTCCCGAGCATGACATGGGAAGAAAAGGGAAAAGGTGAGGAGGGCAACTGAAAGCGAGACAGGTGTTTTTAACATGCCTGATATTGCCTTTGCTTAGTGCATCTTGGCCAAAATAAACAGT
This sequence comes from Lepisma saccharinum, assembly GCF_977018435.1. NCBI lineage: Eukaryota > Metazoa > Arthropoda > Insecta > Zygentoma > Lepismatidae > Lepisma > Lepisma saccharinum. The sequence goes on along the minus strand of NC_139230.1, from coordinate 56,633,313 downwards.
CTCTGTGGCACAGTAGCCGAATTATCAACGCGGAGGGAGCGTACATCAATCAGCGAGCTGTTTTGCATTGTGTGTGGATGTTACTGAGTTGCAAAATTGTTTAGCGCTGTCAAAAGCTCGTACCTAATTTCAGTGCAAACTGATTGATTTCATGATGAATATGGAAACTGTACATAGCGAAAGCAGAGACTTAATATTTAATGTTGTTGAATTTTTGGAGGGAAATTAGCTACAAAGACTGTAGCAACTGCAGCAATATATGGATAAGTCATAAGGGAAGGAAAAATTCTGAAGTACGAAGCAGGGCAGTGTGTACTGAGTGAGTACTGTAATTTTCATTAAGATTTATTATTCTCTTGATTTTGCTTGATTTGCTTGGTCATTAGAAATAAACAGCAGCTCGGCTAGATAGATTACAATTGATTTCCTGCATGTGGTAGTTGGATCGGCTTCTTTGGTGTACGCCAATGTTATTATTTTGCTTGTTCATTTATATCAGCGGAGCGGAGGAGGAAGTTTTTATGAAATATTTTGCAAATCGACTATAGTATTGATATTGTAGATCGGTATTTCTATGTTTTGAGTGATTTTGTCAGATTATTGATGCTGAATTATTATTGCACAATAACATCGCTCTTCTCGTGATTGGATGGATAATTTCCGAAATATTTGAAATTTGTAAAAAATTCGTGTTAAAAAAATCATGAAATATAACTCTGTCATAGTCTTATTTTCAGTGAAAGGTGATCAAAACTTGTGTTGAAAATATATTAAGCATCATTATGTACGGAAAAACGGGTGCGAGTATTTGAGAGGGGTGGTATTACACTTCTGGACGAAAGACCAAAGTGCACACCCATAGAGCCAGACCACGAGCCGCCACTGGATCAAGTGCTTAAATATACACAAAGACGCATGTGTGCGCATGTTTCTGCGTAGGTATGTCTATCGGCAGTTCATGAAAATGTTGAAATAACTATGAGAAGTCACTAGGTTGGAAACTATGCAAAGGGGACTTGATTCCTACAAAAAATGGAGTACATGCTTACTTCTTGAACACCTACACTCCTACTGTTGGACACCGTGTACATGAACACATGCGCACAGGAAGGGCAACTCGGGCATTTGCCCGAGGTCCACACTTCAAGCCAGGTTGAACAAGTACTCTCATTTTTGCAGACCTCGTGAATTCATCTGAACTATTTTGCTCGCATTAACCCCCGCAACCACCTAATTTATATGTATGGAGGCCTGGGGTTAACATCGCGAGGTCTCCTGCATACAACTTCATATATAACTTTTAGACTACCTTATGCCAGAGATGTCCCCGAAGATGCAATGGAAACGTCATTACATTGCAATCAAAGGACCCCCGGTTCGGTACTCGTTGGAGGTACATAGTGGTTCGGAGCGCACCTTAAAATGTAGCTCCAGTCCCACTTAGCCTATCTATGCACAACTCAAAACATATTTCTATCACGTTTTAAATATATTATTTTTATCATGTCGCGCCACTTTTCAAGAAATTTCTCCTTTGCAGACGGAAATCCGGGGTTAGAGCCCCCCTAAACCTCCTAAATGCGGAACTGCTTTGGGTAGAATAAAATCAGCATTTTTTCGTGGATTTTGAAATGTGTACATACGTAACATTTCCTGGGACATTATATTTTAACGAACGAAGGTAAGTACATACGATAACCATGAGCTAGTTTGTCCACAAATTAGTTGTCAAAGACTAACAAACCATGTTTTAAACAATGCTCGCTTTGATGAAATATTTAATCATCAACCAACCTCTTCTTGTTGCTTTAACTGCCTACATAATGATTCAGTTGGAAACACAGTAATGTCAACAAACTGACATTTTCCCACTACAATTATGCGAAGCGCTGTAGATATTTTTCTATTTTATGTTCAGGTAGACTAATCAGAACTGGGGATATACTTTAAAGTGGTATCTGAAACACTGGTTGATGTGCTTGTAAACATTTCAGAGTTGCTATTAAGTCTTAACATATGGAAATTAAATCATGTAGTTATTTTAAATTTTTTATGCATAGATTCATTTTTTCACATAAAGCACCAGAGTTAACAAGTATCGAACTAACAGTGATGTCAAGCCAAGACAGGAAGAACATATAATTTAGAACAAGTTAATTAAATAATTATACTATTTACTATATCACACTAATATATTTTTTAGACTAAGAAGCCCAAGATACCTTGAATTTTTATGAGCATATTTAGTTTAGATCCAGTAGCATTTATTGTCCCACGCCCCGCCCCGCACATCCCTGCTCATTATTAATATGGTCCAATTTCATGCATAATCAACGAATTCAACACCAAAGGTATTTAAACGAATTGCAAAGATTCTTATTCCGTAAAAGTGATGGTAATTAATGTTCTATGAATATACAATATATCATCATTAAATAAATGAAAATAACTTATTCGTTGCAATTAACCTAAAGGAGATTTCACACAGAAGCGACAAGCTACGGGTGCTGCGTGTCACTTGAGAATTTTACCACGCTTTAAGGCAAAAGTGCGAGATTGATTCGTTCCCAAGTGGCATGCATCACGTGTCGCTTGTCACTTGGGTGTGAAATCTCCCTAAGAGTTAGGTGATATAAAAATAACTCACAAATATGATATTACACAGAAGAAGTATTACAAAACACAGTCATTAAGAAATTTTAAATGGCACAACCACAATACTAACACAGGAAGTAATTACGAATGTGAACATCTGTAATAGATTTTTCTCTTTCAATGACCAGCCTTTCAACGTTAATGTTTATTCTGCCTTTCAGGTGGCGGAATGAAGTTGGAAGTCCCATTAGTAGAGAAGTTCCCTCATTTCTCTTTTCCAATTAAAATAACACTTTAAATCCTCACAGAAAATTCCAGAACTCAAATGGAATACATGAATATCGAGGTTACGCATTCAGAAGAAAGATGCATCAGACCCTGGTAATTGCTTGCCAACGTCGATGCTTGTAAAACGCTTATGCGCCCATGGAAGTTCTTTCGGGCGTCAGATCCACATTCTCTTTATAACGATCGCATATACACCGAATGCGAACGGTTTAAAAGGGAGGAGTTGTATCGACGTTGCGGGTGGTCTCTCATCGTGTGCTTTTCACTCAATATCAGGCGTTGGCTATAAATCGCCATGGCATTCGGTTCGGTTTTTCCAATGCGTCGCCACTTGGGCTTCACCTGATCCCACTTCGTCCATTAAATGCCTTTGTAGGAAGATGGAACCCCACCGTTTCCATGGTTCCTCGCCATCGATGCGAAGACTTCAGATGGTGGAAAGTCAGCTCGTGTGAGTGAATCAATGAAATGCAAATCGCTCCTTTTGTTTTCATCTCCAGTTCCTCTCAACGGCCGCTTTTGCCCACTCACGTTGTGTATGAAACTGACGAAATAAGCCGAGAGGAATCGTTAGCTCAAATTTGAAGGAGTTATGAGGAAAACGCTTGGATTCATGGCTGGATAGCGGCTTTATGCCTGAGCGATATGCGAACTTTTCTTTTACGTGTGTATTCTCTCTTATAGGTTTAAATACATTTTCAACGCAAGTACTGTTATAATCGTTAAATCGTTATAAATACAAATTTTAAGCACGGAAGCTAAATGCAGATAGACTTTCAGTTCTTCATGGTCTCGCTAGTCACTACCAAATCTTCAAGTTATAGTGACCAACCTTTGATCTTGAAACCCCGAGACACATATTTTTCAAAACGAAAAGAAAAGTTCATGTAAACATTGTAACTAATATAATTGTGTATATTTTAAAATCTTGTTGCATAACTTGTACTCGAAAATAACCAATTAACAGAGAAGTATTTATAGTAAAATTAACTAAGCAGAAACAAGCAAGGAAAACTGGTTTCTGTGCTTCGACAAAACTTCTTGGACTACACTAATGGTAATACATTTTTTTTCTTAAAAGTGTAAGTTATTTATTATTGATTTATATTTCTACCAGGCAATGAACTCGCTCAGTGCCGGATCTACAAATCTTGCCCCCCCCCCCCCCCGCAAAATATTAGCAAAGGCTCTCTTCTACCTACCTATCTTCACACACGCACATTATATGTATATATATAATGATGTGTGTGTGTGTAATTCTTGGTCTCATGTTGACAAAGTTACACACAAGGGCCTACAGGGTGATTCAAAAGTCCCTTAACACCCCCTATAAAAATTAAAGGATTTAGGCTGGGTACAATTGGTCATGATAGAAACAGGTTAGACTATTTTGCAATGGACTGGCTCTTTGAAGAGCATGAAGACTACAGTATTCCCATGTTTTCTCCTCTATTCTTGCACATATTTATTTATAATTTACCATGCGTTTTCCTTAATTCATTGTCGGATTGAAAAAGGAAATACTGAAATAGTAAACGCACAAGCACAAGATAGATACTCAAACTGAGTGATAGTCCCACATTATTGATTCTGCTCATTTCAGAGGAGAATCATGCATAATTTCCCACCTGTTGTGTGCGATGTTTCTGTATGCAAAAGTTATGTAATATGTTGAAAGTTATACATTGGGTCAACTATAGGGGGTGGGCAAACGAGAACTGGAAGGGCCCGGGCCCCCTGCCCCCCGGTTTCGGCGCCCATGGAAAATGATACATTTGTTACAATCATGCAGTCATAACTTTTATCCTGATTAAAGATAGGTTGAAGAAACCTTCATCTCTGCATTTCTCGTCAAATTCTAGCCTGATTTGATTCTAGTTTGACTGCCATGCGGAAGACCCGGGGTGAACTAAGGTCGGAATTTTATCGGCTTTGCACCCGCATAAATCGGCTCCAAGGCCCAACCAGCCTGAAAAAGGCGGCCGGAGCGTAGTGTTGATCACATCACCTCCAAGATGTCCGACATCGAAAATATGTGGAGCCCTACCCCTATATACCCTAAATGTGCCTTCATGGCACGGTGCTATATGCACAGGGAACTTAACTTCATCTTTACCTGTATATATTGTGTTCGTTTCTGTAACCCTGAGTAACTACGTTTATTTTTTACATCCCAGAATCCTATACTATGCCAATGTCTGAGGGCCCCCTAAAGGCTTACTTGTCTCCGGCCCCCCCGCACTGCGGGGTTTTGCGGCTTGTAGATCCGGCACTGAACTCACTGCATTTGAATCAACTTATACGTAGACTAACGGTTGACATTTAATAATTGTATGAAAAGTTGTGAGAAAAAAACTTTGAAGGAAAACGGAAGGATGTGTGCGAAACATTATTTACCCAAGTAGACACCGAAGTTTCTTGTTTGCCATCAAGTTAGTATCTTCACGTTCAAACTTGTCAACACGATTGGTCACATATATGGTTGGGATAAAAACTAGATTCTCCAGTGCCCTTCAATTAGTCTCACCATAAAAAACGTTCATGTTCGAGAGGGGAGTTGCTTACATGCTGATGACATGAGGCAATTCGAGTACAGTAGAATACGAAACCAAACATATAGAAGAGAAATGGAAGGGTAGTTGAATACACCACTAAGCTAAGTGTGGTACATGAGTTGTTTGTTCGGCGTAACTGAATATGTTTGCAGTGCCGCAGTGTTACGTCCACAAGTTATAGAGCTCATATAGGCTACTTATTGCAATGTTCGAAGATAACACGTCACTACATTTTCTTCATTACTATTATGATTTCTTCATTACTATACGACGCACGGTTTTAGAAGCGATATCGGGCGGAGACCCGCAGAGGGTGTGCGTGGCGACCAGCCAATGGCAGGAGTGCAACGTCGTCCAGTTAGGAGACTGCGGCGCGCAAGTTAAACGCCGTGTTCTGTATTTTTCTCGCGCGCAAGAAGTTTTCATAAAACTCGCCACTTTAAGGTTCATCATAAGATGGGGCAAGACATTTTGAACCTAACTGTCCAAGTCCCATGAATTTCCGTCGCCTACAGTTATCGTTTCTCGAAGAAACACGGGAAACAACACGTCTCTACACACACACACACACACACAATGACCCTTTCGTTTTCCTTCAGTGTTCCGTCTGTTGTTTTTTTCGTTGCCACTGTGTTGACCCCGATGAGATGTTGTGTCTTGGTAAAGCTATGGATGTCAAATTCGGCTGAATATGCACAATGACGTTTCATTGTCTTGTGTTTTCACAAATATTGCGAGTTCGAGTCAGTTTTGAGTTCAGTGTTTTCATAAAAAGGGCGGTGTAAGATAATTTTACTCATACGGCATGAAGAACAGTTGTGAGAGGATTCAATACAGCCCTTATTGATTGATTGATTTTACTTCGCTTTTTCTGCTCCCACTTTTGGCTAATTTACGAAGATGGGGATGAGTGATGATATGATGAAATTGATGAATGGACACTCACAAATATCCATGCCCAGGTCTGGATTCGAACCCGAGACCCCTGGCGTCGTAGCGCGATGTGCAATACAGCCCTTATGCTCGATAGTTGTGCAAAAGTGTGTGTGTTGCTTGAGTGTTATTTAATAATATCGCGCCGGCGCCATTGTGGAGTGGTTAGCATATCGCTCTACGACACCAGGAGTCCCGGGTTCGAATCCTGGCCTGGACATGGATGTTTATGAACTTTCATTATATCATCACTCATTACCATCTTCGCAATTAGCCAAAAGGGACAGAAAAGCAAAGTAAAATAAAGCAAATCAAATCAAATTAATAATGTCGCTCTCGAAACCTAGTACGTACCAGTAGTACAGGCACCAACGGTAAATACTCGTATTACGTTCACAAGACATAAATCTTAGTTTTAAAGCTTATTCTTACTTCAAGGAATTGGCGTTCGCAAGACGTGCGTGCTGAAACAGTGTTTTCTCAGAGTCGAGAACTTACGGCTAAAGCGTGTGGTGTAATGTGTGCATACTGTGTTGCGCATTATAAAACAGGGTAAAGTATATATCACAGAAATCGGTGAACTCCTATTCAAATCTCCTGGGAAACATGCCAGAAAACAGAAACGAGAGTGATGATGATGACCTTGCAGTTCCTCTATAATAAATACCTTCAAACTTCTTTCAGGTACGAGTTTCTCTTATATGCTGCAGTGATATGATATAATCCTGTGTAGAATTCTTCACTATATATTTCATTGTACTCAAATATCACGTGCATGCATTATACCCATAAAAAGCTGAATATTGGACACAGCGAATTATCTGTGTTTCCCTTCCGCTAGCAGTTGTTTTGGCAACAGCGCGACAGCACGAGCTGCGTATTGGCTGAACTCATGTTCCTTCTAAAAACGTACGCCGTTTTTTTTTCTTTTATAGAACGATGCTCAGTTTCTAAGAATAAATTATTTTACAGCAAGACAGAATTAAAGGTATTTTCTACTGCTACGGCGGGCGCCCTACATACTGGCAAGCGAAGTGGGGAGCGAGGAATACTCAGCAGACCAACCAGACAACAGCGGTGTCGCCGAGAGTTACGACGTCGAGTGGAGGAAGTTCTGCCCACACCTCGTTGTACAGGCTACTGCGGAATCTTATCGCGCTGGATTGGTCGTTTCCCGCTCTCCACTTTCCTTGCCAGCATGTAGGCCGCCAGCCGTAAGACTGGAAAAGAGCTTTAGTACTGCAATAAAAATTAATGGAATGAAGTGGGAGTTTCATTTCTTCAGCTACGTTAATTTCCTTACGATGTAAGTTTCTCGTTTAGTCACAGGCGGAGGAAAAAACTAGTACTTCTCAGAAATATTAGAAAAAGGCAAAGGGGCAGACGTATAATTCAAACTCTTTATTAATCTTGTTAAGAAGCATTCAAGGTGGTGTTTCTTAATTAAAATTTGCATTTTATCGCTCCTCAAACTAAGTGTAACCGAATCGAATCATCTTTAACCAAAAGGCTGTAGTTTCAAAACGAATCTTCGTACGTTAAACAAATGTTGAAAAAAAAATAGGTTCTGTAACTGACATTATAACATGGATCTCTTCATGCAGTTTTCAAATTATGACCTTTTAAAAGAAAAGTCTCCTTCTATCAGAATTTATCTTCATTTATGAGCAATTTCGTGAATCATCAAAGTGCAATTTTAAAATCGAAAATTTCGTGTAATTTACTGTGTATATGCAGATCCTTAATGAAGAACAGACTTGAGCGGATGCTCATCAGTTAGTTCTCCTTTTTGGACGCAAATGTTGGATATACCATTACAAATGTACACAATGCTTGCTACAGAATTAAAGTTGTGCAGTAGATTAATATCGAAACAGAACATATGTAGCAAAATCACCGCAGGTAACTGAGCAGGCTATGGTTCAAAATCAGCTTCGTCAGCCTACAAGAATGAGAATTTCTAAACACACTACGACATTATAAAGGCAAGATTTCTAATCTCTATTCGTTTATTGGATTGTTCCGTCAATTTGTCTACATAAGTCAGCGATCGACACAGAACGACTTATCAATCAACCATGAAGTAGAAAAAATGCCTATTGACTGACTAATGAGGACTTTTAGCATCAGAATTAGCATACAGACCATCTGTATATTCATTCGATGTACGTACAAGCGTACATCGAGTTCGCCACAAACTACTTATTATAAAACTGGCAACCATTGTGTGCCTCTCTTTCTATTTCTGTAGTTTTCTAACCAACCGCCTAATTCTTCTCTATGATCCAATCAAGTGATATTATCTTCAGTTTTGGTGCACGTGCATTGAGAATCTCGGAGGCATACACTTCAGCAGTCATCATAATGCGTTACTGAAAGCAGAACAATAGTTAAAAGAATGAAGATTTCGGCCAGGAGAACACCTATTATTACGAAGAATATAGGGATTTCAACGAAATATGATGAAAATTTCTGGTATGTTTCCGCAATTTTCTTTACGTCTCAAGTCAAATATTATTTATTTGATTTGATTTTTGTTACATAGCGTCGCTTTTCTGCCACTTTTAGCTAATAGCGACGATGTCGGCAATTTTTTTTGTACTTATACCGTGCGTTCATTTCGATCTGCAGCCGAGAGATCGGGAGAAGCGTGGCGGGCGGCGCTCACGGAGATGCCGACATTTGCGGCCTGTAATGCCCGCTTATTTTTATGGACTAATGCAGACATTTATATAAATATTGCAAAACGAGCACTAACCTGTGTTATAACACGCAAACGTTCTTCTGTAATTCATCACACAAATAAATACGCTTTAGAAACGATGTTAAGAGCCACAGATAATAAAACATTTTAATCATAGTTTTGACCAGTAACGTCCTGCTTAAGTTTATATCCTTGAAAAAGTTTTGTATCGATGGGGATCGTTTGGAGGTTTCGAATGTGCAACACTGTATCAAGATTACGCTGCAGACGAAACTGTCAAAAGTCAATGGTTTTCGTGAGCTTTCTTGCAATCCGAAATCCCGAGCTCGAGTTTTTGTTCCTTCACGACTAGATTAAGACAGAGCTGTGAATATAGTGGCGAGCAGATGTATACCAAGAGCGTGTTAATTTCGTACTGTGCGCAAGAGTGTTATTCTTGGTTACTTGTCGTTACTTGTGTTATTGCAGTGTGTGTGTGTGTTGTGTCAGTGAGACGATTGGAATGCCAGCTCAAGTTTCACTTTAGAACAAAGAATTTTTATGTATGACACTTACGTGAAAACAGACTCGTGTCGGGAAGTGTGTAGGCAATTTGTACATAAATTCCCAAGCGTTTCACCTCCACATAGAGATACGGTTAGACATCTTGTCCTTAAATTACGATAAACTGGATCGTTAAATTTTAAAACACCTAAGCAAAAACGAGTGATTCTAACCGAAGCAAAACTCGATGAAATTGGTGCAGCGTTAGAACGTTCTCCAAACAAACCTCTACGCCGTGTTTCACAGGAGATGGGCGTGTCAAAATCATCAGCACATACAGCCACTAAGGTACAAAAATTAAAACCGTACTCTTATAACAAAGGTTAGTGCTCGTTTTGCAATATTTATATAAATGTCTGCATATGTCCATAAAAATAAGCGGGCATTACAGGCCGCAAATGTCGGCATCTCCGTCAGCGCCGCCCGCCACGCTTCTCCCGATCTCTCGGCCGAAGATCGAAATGAACGCACGGTATATTATTATTCCGCCATTTAAAACTTGCTATGATTATAATCTACACCCGTACAAGAAGTTACAATTTCCTTACCTCCCTTGCTTCACAGACATTTTGATAGTAGAAATATATATGCAGGGGATTTCACAACGAAGTGACAAGTGACATATAGTTTGTCGCCTAGCAACCGAGTGTCATATCAGTTGCAACACCTTCAGAAACAAATGCAACCTTGCACGCGGGAAGGATGCACCACGCTAGAAGGCCTCCCCGATGGCGTAGTGCCAACGTCGTCGCCTTGCAATGAAGGGGTCCCGGGTTCGATACCCGATGGAGCCATTTGTGGTTCAGATCTCACTTTAAACTGTAGGTCCAGCCTCGATTAGCCTTCCTCTACATAAAGTGGACTCTTAACCAACTCAAAAAACCGAAGAAACAAGCAACCCGTTTATCACTTGGCTGTCTCTTGTCGTGTCCAGAAAGTGTAGATGCACTACAGGAGCTGTGATCCGAATTGAACCTCCACCAGCAGGCATGTGTTGGCAAAACAGCCGAATCCCCATTAAGAGGGCATGTAAATTGCGGTGTAAACTTTCATATACGAGTGAAATGCTGCGCATCAAAAGATTACTTGCAATATTTTATGATGTCTACGTAATTTCAAACGTTACATTTGCTTAGTCCCGCACCGTAACCGTATGGTCTAACGCGTCATGCTTTGGGATCCGGCCACGGGAAACGCGCAGGTTCGAGTCTCCTGAGGGAAGCGTAAGGACTTTTCTCCTGAGATTTCGGCCTGTGTATGGGACTGGTGGCCACCCACCATTGTGAGGAAATTGGGGAGCTATGATTTTGATTGATTGATTTGGTGTTTTTTAAGTCCACTTTATGCACAGTAAGGCTAATCGGGACTGGACCTACAGTTTAAAGTGGGATCCGAGCCACTTGTGCCTCCACCGGGAATCGAACCCGGAACCCCTTGATTACAAGGCGACGTTGGGGAGCTACGAATGAATAGAGTAACCCGGTCACCGAAACCTACAACAACGTCTGTGGGTTCGTCGTGCTGACCACACATCACCCCGTAACTGGTTGGATGATATCGCACCTCTGGTGGGAGTGAGACCGATAGTCTGTAGGTAGGTCCATACCCTCACGGGCTGATGCATCACGGGTTATTGTTATTTAATTGCTTTCTCACTTAGTTGATGACATTGCGAGGGTCAATAGAGTGTCGGAATACTCAAGTGAAAGGGGTGACTTGCATTTGCACAAACCGACGGCGACTGTTCCCTTGCTACATATCAATGACTTCACCTTGAATTTGTATCAAGACAAGACAGTCTACACTCTGTCCCGGGAATCTTTGGAGCAAACTAACGAAAACGAATCCTCTGCGCAAGTACGATTCGAGAGGGTAGGACCAATGAACGCGTGAGAGGGGGGAAGTAAGTACATGGAGGGTAAAACGCAGTTGTAGCTACCAGCCGTTTGCAGGAGCGCACTTCCTTGCTCTGCCCGCCCACTTTCTCCCCTTCTCTGCCTTTATGCGCGGCCTTGCTCCACATATTACCGAATGTATTTCCAACTTATCATCCCTCCCCCAAGTATTCCATACTTGTTGGCCGTGCCACATCTGTCTGTAGCTCATGCGCAGGTAATGATTTTTGCAGAACGGAGGGGAAGGTGGCAAGTCAAATGGGTGCAGTTTGTGGTGAAGCGTTGCTTATTGACACTTTCCACTTGGTATGAAACCTTCGTGTTGTTTGTCACCTACCGTTTGTCTCCTTTAATTTGATGTTACATGTCTCTTGTCACTTCGGTTCGAAAAGTTCCATTGAAATGTTCAAGGCATAACCACGGAAATCTAAGTGATTCGAGTTACTAGTTCTCGATCGTGCATTATATGCACGTCAAACTGACTTGTTTAATGCATACGAACCTTGTAGTGAGCTCAGGGAATATTTCCGCCTTAAAGGTCTACATATTTGCTATGGGACAGCTATGCTATTCGAATGTACAGATACAACACTGTTCCAGATTATGCGAGTTTATTTACATAATGTGCAAGCACAATTAGACTACATAAATAAAGTTGGTTCGATGATAAACTCGCTGAAAGAAAAACATTGTCTTATCACTTAGGCCAGTTTGATGGATCTTCGTTTAAATAATGAATAATGAACTAAATCTGTTTGACTGTCAAGGCACTTCTTCACGTAGTATAGAAGATAAATTTCATGAACAAAATATAATTAAGTGAGTGCGTGCAAGATCGGAACTTAAAACATTATGGAAACTACTTACTTATCCTTCTCCTCCATAAGCATTTAGCCTAAAATTAAAGAGCTCCCTCCCGTGACGTCAGAACACAAGGTTGCTCAAGTGTTGTGTGATAAGTGAGACCCGTCGCACCGAGGCTTCGTTATTACGTCATTGCGTAACTGATTCTATTGACCTCTGGTGGCAAAATTAATAATGATTCCATCAATCTGGCACAATTGAAACAGAAATATAACAAAATGACGGGTCCGCGCGCACTACGGTCCATAATTGAAGACTAAAATTGGTAAACGCTGTAAGTGCCAAAATATTTCAAACACCGTTTTCCACGTTGAACTGTGAAATGTGCCATGCTTTATAATGTGGTAAACGTGAAATGTGGCTGCTAGACCTCTAAGTAGTTCAAAGGGCGTGTAAAGTGTGCACGTTCTTACGGGCCGATGTGCGGAACGATGCGATTTAACAACACTTTCGCTTGTTTACCACTTTTAGTTCTCAATTATGAAAACAACCAAATCGCGCTGCTTTTTCTCGAATCGTTAAAAAGTACCAACATCTACACTAATTTCAAGTTAACTGACGGATTCATTTAGTTTATTTTACAACAACAACTGAGACCGGAAATACAGAAACCTACAACAACACGTCATCCCGTAACTAGTTGAATGATCACCCACCTCTGATGAGGCATGTGAGAGAGAGGCCGACAGTCGGTAGGCATGCCCTGGCCCTCATGGACTGTTGCGCTACGGACTATACATTAATAAAGTTTTAATTAATACATATTATACGTACTGAAATTAAATATTAATAAATAATAAATAAAAGTTGGGATAATAAGAAAGAGTAACAGTTGGATTATACCTACGGTTGCTGACAAATAATGAAAACTGCTAAACAAACAAAAATTAGGAATTTCAGGAGAACCTCTCGCGGCCCGGAGGTTGAGAAACACTGCACTACACGACGGTTGTTGATTCTTTATACTTAACATATTCAGTAAGCAAACAGATCGCAGATTATATTCCGTAAAGGTTATTAATTCATAAGATGGGCTCAAGTTTACGCAGCAGCTGCTCAATTTTAAAACTTGCAAAGAGAAAGAAAAACTCGACACACACACACTTGGATGAAGTTTCAAATGAAGACGAAGCAACGTAAACATGCAGACCTATGTCCCGAGGAAGATTATTACTCTTAACGCGCCAGTGGATGCGAGCGGGATAGAGATTTTCTGGATGGGCCAAGATGTTGCTGGATAGCCATAAAGCTTTCTTGTTTCACTGCTTTAAATCCCGAACAACGTCGCTAACAGAGAAGGTTCCTTCCAAGGGATGGAGAGACTTTTAGTAGTCTAGGGAACGACATGCTCTCCTCAATCTGGAATAAGAACTACTGAGAATGTAGAGCGTCGAAAGCATACTCTTTGACTTGAGGTGTCCCATTTATCTTCATAAAACTTTGAAAGCTTCCTTAGTGCCCCATTCAAGTGGGGGGAGGGAGGGAAATGAACAGGGATTCGCAGCAGAAATCTCTTTGCTTCACAACTTCTCAATTCTTCCTCTTTAAAAGGTTAAGACATTCTTGAAAGTCAAGGAACGTTCGCGCCAAGAAATCTATGAGATGCACCAAGGATTGTCAAAAGAATAAATTTAAATTGTGGATAACGTATAAAAAATTCTAAACACGAACGGGACATATCTCACTCACTCTTCCGCGAGAAGAAAGTACATTTTATAATGTATACCATAAGACAAATATCCTGAAGTCCTCTGTGCTACTATAACTCTTAATATAAAAATAAAATCTTATTATTTCCACCTTCTTCAAACAGACGGAACAGAACAATTTGTTACTGGCGTTTTTGTAACAAACAAACTTTTCGCCGCGGTAGCTCAGTCGTTAGGGCGTGTGACTACCATGCGACGACCCGGGTTCGATCCCCGGCGGGGGAGAACTGGTACTTTTTCAACCTGTTCAAGTTGCTCCGGCGCCCACCCAGCGTCGTATAAAGTGGGTACCTGGAGGAAACTCTGGGGGGTAAAGGCGGCCAGGGGCGTGGTGCTGATCACATCACCCCCAGCTCGGCCGAGATCAAGTGTGGGGCCCTAACCCCACACCGCCTATACGCCTTCATGGCGTGGTGCAAAGCACAGGGGAGCCCTTTACTTTTTACAAACTTTTAGTTCTTACGTGGAATAAAAAGTAATTGATTATTTCACCTACCATAAATTAGCCGTTCAATATACTGGTGAGTGTACGAGAATTGTAACCACTAAGTGAAAAACTCTCATAGTTTATATTGCATTATGTTGGGTTCCTTTGCCAAATTTATTTTATTGTTATTCCCAACGCTCTCGATAAACAAATTGAAATAAGGTCAATCACTGACCACTTTGATAGAAAAAAAATACTTCATGTTATTCGTCCCTTCGGAGAATTCAGCAATAGAAGAAATAATAGACTAGCAAACAATTAGCGTTTCTACAAGTTATAGCCTAATACGCTCGCGATTGAAATAAATTTGATGGCTTTATTGTTTCCACCATTATAATTATTTTTAGTGTTCAACGAAAACGAGGACTTGCCAAGACAATCGATATTTCAAGCTGTGCTACATCGAAGACAGGCTATAGTAAGAAGTATTATATTTATCAATATATTAACAAGAATATAATATTTTCTGTGAATAATCTTTGGCATATAACGAAACAGTGTGCAAACCAGTAATCTTACCGTGAGGTCTTTCTCATCTTCGCACATGATAAGATGTTGAACTTGATCAGGTAAATTATGACGACGTGAGAGATTCGGTCCCTTAATTTTTCATCAGACAACTATTTCATTTTTCTAACTTCCGTACCAGAAAAAAAAAGCATCACGAAAATCAACCCATGCATACACGAACGGGTCTGTTAATGTGTATCTCAAAATAAAAACCAATAGATGGACGATCCTAAGGTGTACAAAATTGGCTTTCTTCAAAGAACATTTGCCGTTATGCCCCAAAACACAATCTCCACATCTAAATTGGAAAGCAAATGCAATTATTTTTAGAATACCTTGTGCATTTTTATTTTCACAAATTTTATGTGCAGTGGTTGGGTGCTACATAAATAAGTTAAGTTTGCGACTTTCTGCATGTAATTTAAATGTGTGTTAATGTGCCTATTTTTTAAAAATGAAATTGAGGCAATGTGGTACATTTTAGTTTGAAACTATTATATTTTTCATATTTTAACACATACACATGCTGCTTCTAGAAACAATCAGAGCCATAACCACATTAACCCACTCCGATCCCATTCACACGCATGTGCCTACCCTTCCACTGACACCACGCTTCGCCACTGCATTTATTATTCGGATAACATTACATTTATTAAAATAAAGGCTCGTTAGAAATTACCAAGCTTTCTGTTGTCTTCTTGGGTGGTTGTAAATAGGCGTCCATTCTTTCCGCTCTATGGAGTCATCACTGATACATATAATGTACAGAATACGTTACAGGCCTACCCTCTGGAACCTCTTAATGGATGTCCATATCTACTGTGACAGCGTAGAAAGCTGCGCAGTTGCTTAATACAACCCTGGTGGGCCTATAACAGCTAAAAATATAGTAAACAATATATTATCACAGCAATGTAAGTTTAAAGATTAATTAAAACAAGATTTTTTTTCCAGAACAGCATGTTAGTAATTAACTTTCCCAATATACACACATTCCTATATTCTCCAATTTCTCTCAAGGGCGTCTCAGATTGCGTAGTGGTAACGTCAACGCCTTGTAATTACGGGGTCCCTGGTTCGATTCTCAGTGCACATTGCACAGTGGTTCGGATCCCACTTCAAACTGTAGGCCCAGTCCCAATTAGCCTATCTGTGCTTAAAGTAGACGTAAAACATCAATTGAAACAAACAAACCAAGCATTTGAGAGACGTGGCTGCGCCTCTCCGTTGAGTACACTCTTTAATAAATTAGTATGAGCTTATGTTATTAATTTCTTGTAATTTCTATTTTCCAGAAAAAAAAATTGCTAGGTTCTTGAATACTTACATAGATTTAAAGCTAAATTTAAGTTTCTTGCCTGAAACTTCTCTCGACGTAAATACCTGAAGAAGATCTCACGAAGTCTCTCCACATAGGTAAATTGAATACGCTTCACGCTCTTAATCCCCCTCCTTTTTACTATCTTTTAGTCACAGCATCAATTTATTTCCTTGTCCAGCTTGCGAGCTAGGCATTGTAAATAACAAGAGGACGCCGCCAGGATAACTGGGAATCTCTTGTTTTTTGCTCGCGGCTGACAAATTGAGCTGCTTTAAGTTGGATTTGCAGGTTAATCAGATTTGCACAGCAGCAGTCGCGACAAAAACTGAACTCTCACGAAATGCTCTACCAGCAGCTGGGAGCAACGAAGCCGATCTCCAAAATAAACACTGAAAGGCAGGCGTAACCGTCATCTAAGATAACTTCAATCGTGGAGGATTAAAATTCGCATTACGGGAAGAACACTACGTAAACTTTCCGTTTGTTTTCTTAAATGTGGAATTCTAAAGTTTCAGGAATAATTTGGGAGTTCGGAGTTCGTAATCGATTGTTTTGAAAAACAATGGCCGTTCGTGCGCTTATTGGTTGGTTTGCAGATTTGAAAGTACAAAACAAAACATGAACAACCTGAACGAAACCAGTGCCCATGTACGATTTAAAAAGGCATGCAACTGAACATTTTAGGAGAAAAGAAATTACAATTTAGATCTGTCGGGCACGGCATAAATATATCACGTTCCAAGATCCACCAAGTGACAAGAGGGCGGGGGTGGGGGGTTAAGTGTGTGTTGTGTGTGTGTGTCTTTTTTTCACTTTTCAACTCAATTCAGTGTCATTTAACCCGAAAGCAAGTTTTAAAAAATATGGTGGGTAAATCTTAAAATAGGGGTTTAGTAGAGGTTGACCGACTTAAACTCAATCGCTATTTAATATTCGCAATTTATTCGCATGTACTTATAACTAATTTGCACGGTTGTTAATTAATTTGTATGTACTTAGAATTCATTTGCATGTACTTAGAATACTTTACATTTATGTATTTGCATGTTTATAACTTTTTATGAATATATAATTATTTATTTTATGAAAAATATGTATATAGAAGGTAATTAGAGGTACTAAATGCTATGCATATGGTTTTATATTTATTACTGCAAAGTATGTAATGTATAAAATGTTAATATTAATGTTTATAGTATTGAAAATAAGAGTTTACGGTTTATGAACTGCTATGAAAGGTGGTAATGGCTGTAGGTACAGGTCCAATTACGATTTGGGACGGTCCCGGTATTTGAACCCGCGATATGTAATATTATTAATTAGTACTATGTAATAATTGCATTATGTTATGAAAGACGATGGTACGCCACGCTAGACAGGAGACGGTGAAGTCCGCGCTGAGGGTAGAGAAGAAAGGAATTTGGGGAGTCTGCGTTCAAGGTCAGATGACGTCACAACGTCAGAACAAAGAAGGAATCTGATTGACCAATCAGAGAACGCGTCGGTAGGTTTTCAGAACCGGTTTTTTCCAAGGTTAACCAGTACGCAAGAACAGGGGAAAGCTATGCAATGCCGTAGGGCATGGGAAGGGTTTGAACCAGACAACAAAGGATGTCTGGAAATGAAATGCGCAGCAAAGGTCAAATCTCTGAAGCTATGCGTCGCTTGTAGAACTGGTTTCAGCCGCCAATTAATATTCCGCTCAGGGTTGCCCCAAGGCACAGGACGCTTTAGCGAAGGTTTTAGGGTAGAAAGCTTGCATGTTAGAACAGGTTTCTGTCTAACTAAGCCAAGGTTACCGAGAACACAAGAAAAAAAGGATTTTGGATACCGAATTAGATTGGAGCGAGAACTTTATTTTGAACAAGGAGAACGAAGCGTAAGGGTTTATTATCTGTACTAGGAAGAAGGGAGAGCTATCAGGGACTGGGCCTACAGTTTTCACTATTTGCTTTTATAACGGGGTAACGAACCTAGGACCTTTTGATTATTGATTTAGGTAGTAAATTTATGTTACTGTGTGCTATTTCACTTAATTTTGAGTTTATTTTTTACCAAACTTTGACTTTATGTCAAACATTTTCACAGCTTATCCTTATTTTTACAAAAATAACACTATTTATACTATTCAGTCAACACTTTTTTCATTAAATTTTGGATTCACAAGGACATTTTTTCAACTTTTAACTTATTATTTTACAATTTTATGTTAATTTTTACCAAAATAACACTATTTATACTATTCAGGCAACATTTTTTATTAAATTTTGGACTCACAAAGATATTTTTACAACTTTTTAACTTATTATTTTACAATTTTATGTTAATTTTTTACCAAAATAACACTATTTATACTATTCAGGCAACATTTTTTATTAAATTTTGGACTCACAAAGATATTTTTACAACTTTTTAACTTATTATTTTACAATTTTATACCTATTTTTAACCTAAATAACACTATTTGTACTATTCAGGCAACATTTTTTATTAAATTTTGGACTCACAAAGACATTTTTCAACTTTTAACTTATTATTTTACAACTTGATATTAATTTTTTACCAAAATAACACTATTTGTACTATTCAGGAAAGACTTTTAGTTACATTTTCGACACACTAAGTGTGTGTTCTCAACTTCTATCTGTTTATTAGGCTTATTATTACTCAAATAACACAATTTCAGCTGTTCAGGCAACATTTTTTATTAAATTTTGGACTCGCAAAAAGACATTTTCTAAACTTTTAACTTATTATTTTACAACTTTATGTTAATTTTTTACCAAAATAACACTATTTATACTATTCAGGCAACATTTTTTATTAAATTTTGGACTCACAAAGATATTTTTTCAACTTTTAACTAATTATTTTACAACTTTATGTTAATTTTTACCAAAATAACACATTTATACTATTCAGGCAACATTTTTTATTAAATTTTCGACACACAAAGTGTGTGTTCTCAACTTCTATCTGTTTATTTCACAAGTTTAGGCTTATTATTACCAAAATAACACAATTCAATCTGTTCAGGAAAGATTTTTAGGTATATTTTCGACACACAAAGTGTGTTCTCAACTTTTATTTGTTTATTTCACAAGTTTAGCCTAATATTTACTCAAATAACACGATTTGAACGTGTTTTTTTATTACATTTTGGACACACACGCACTCACACACACACATCCACACACACACAGATATATTTTCCAAGTTTACAGGATTATTCTCTAGTTTACTCAAATAACACAATTTAGATGTGTTTTGAATTAAATTTTGTATACATGAAGTGTGTTTCGTCAAGTTTTACCCTTTTATTTTACAAGTTTAGGCTTAATATTACTCAAATAACACAATTTAATCCAGTCAGGAAGGATTTGTTATTATATTTTGGATGCACAAAGAGATGTTTTCAACTTTTTACTGATTTTTTGCAGGGTATGTATTAATTTGTATTTATTTTGTTTTGTATCATATATACATTTACAAATTTTTAACTTAGAGTTTAGTATTTATTTAAATCTTTTCAAAAACACTAAAGAAAAAGTACTTTTAGCTAAAATGTAAGCCACAGAATATATTATTATTATTATTATTATTAGGGTTTACTGATTTCCACTATGCTATTTTTGGTTCTGTATTTCTATATGTATTTATTTAGGTCAGGTTACGCCTGCTACGTAGGAAAGTTTGTTTATTTTAGAGTTTGCTGAGTATTTTGTTATTTTTATACTAGGTAATGTTTCTAAATATATCAGGTAGGGCTCCATCCATATACTTTTGTTTTTGCTGTTTGGAGATGTGATCAGCATCACTCTCCATCTGCTTTTTATTTTATGTACCCAATATTATTTTGAGGCTTAGTGAATTCTAGAGCCTATTTATGCAGGAGAGAGGGCTTGAAAATTCTGATCTCAGATAACCCACAACTTTTTGTCAGAGTTTTTAAAGGATATTTTATATTTATTATGTGCCACTAGAATATCAAAGCTTGCTTAATTTTTATGTCTGTAACGCTGTTATTGTATTTCTAGCTAAGGCTTACTGGATAAGGTACACGAAATGTTTATCATTTCGATTATTTATTTTTATACGAGGCCAAATGTTTAGTGTAACGAAAATTATTGTGTGTCTATAAAGACTGAAATTCCTTTACCGATGGGTCCATAACTGGACGCTTACCAACATTGTTCCTTTTTTTTTAATATAACTATTTATCAATATATTGACAATTCACAGGACAAGACGAAGTTCTCAGACGACTGACTATATGGACCATAGGTCCACTTGCTAAACTTTTTTTCTATGCTAGAAGAATAATTTAGCCTTATAGCCTTTTTCAAGGTATTTTTGAAGTATTTCTGGTTTTTTTGGTGCATCAACACTTGGGTTATTTCCATTTGGTTTATTATACGAGGCTACAATCACTATCTGAACACTGAAATCCTCTGATTGAAACTAAAAGCTTAGGCTGTAACTAGAGACTTAGTATGTATATCGACAATTTATAGGACAACACGAACTTTACAAAGGATTATAGGTGACGTAGGCCCACACGCCAGAGCTTGGTTAATCTGCAAGAAGCATTTACAGCTAATATTACGAGGAAATGAGGTTGATTTTTTACTGTTTCACAAGAATGCTACCTTTTATACACCCAATATTTGTTTTTTCAAGTAACTACATGTACCAGAAGCACTTACAGGTCAACTCTAACTAGACTTCGATTTATTCTATATCAGGTGCTAAATTTGTAAAGAACTATGATTGTGTATATTTCTGAGGAAGTACGCAAAAGCAGATTACCCGATTAAAGTATCTGAAAAACATATTTTTCTGTGCAAGTATATTTTTATTGACTGGATTTATTTAACAGATCGAACAGGAAGACTGCAAAAATCATTAAATGTAGTTCTATAGTATAGGTGGTTTCAGAGATATAAAAAAATATATAAGATTTCGCTTTTTTTTTTTGCTTCTGAGGCTAATCGCGACGCTAAGGGTAAATGGCGAGGAAATGTAATGGAGGAGAAACAGTCCCAAAAGTTATGGGCTGCATGTAAGTTAATACCACAGAGATATTACAGTAGGTGTAGGTTCTACCACCAGAACTTTTCTATTATAATAATACTGGTTATGCTGTACTGTTAGTAAAGATGCTGATATTTGAGAAACTCTAAACTGTTAGACTTTAAACATATTTTATATCCATTCTGCACAAGATCCGATGACAAAATTTAAAAATTGTAATCGCCCAGACAGGGACTCGAACCCTGGACAGATAGGTTAAAAGCCTAACGCTATACCAACTAAGCTATCTGGGCACAAGGTATTCTTTTCTTGAAAAGTTAGTTATGTTAAGAAATATATTGAAACATTTGAGAACACTCTTGGTCTGGTTCGACAGAGAAGGAGACAACATTTCCAAATTTTTTACAGACTGGGTGTATTTTTCCACTATAGAGGCCTTCACTATATGTAATTCGAAACGCTAAAGTTCAGCTAGCTTCCAAAATTGAGGTAAAGATTGTGTTTGGCGAGATTAACAAGTTACAATTATATCCAGTTACGGACAAATCAAGCTAAAACTCTCAGATTTACTGTACTAGCCAAGTTTTAGTAACATTTTCTTCACTTTAGTACAAATACCAAAGGAATAGGTATATTTTATTTATAATTTGACAAAATGTACTAGTATTTAATTCACAAAGTTAGGTAAAAAACAGTATTTTTTAAAAATATTGTTACTGCCTTCAAATTTTATGTTATTTAGCCACTAACAACTGGTTTACACTGTTAGGCATCCTTTAAATAGGAAAAGAAGGAATTATTTGTTTAGTATTTTTATATTTATTTAAGAAAACAATTCTACAGTTTAACTTAATTTTAACAAATTGTTACTAATTTATATATCAAAGTTATGTTATTTAGACTGTATGAAGGCGTATAAAGTTAATATTTGTACTTATCAGTTCAACTAACAATTATATTTTACACACAAAAGATAATGTTTACAGTTAAATTACTTGAATCAGAGAATAATATTTTACAGTAATTGATTCATTCAGCTCTAGTCAGTATTTTTATGCATCAGAAAGTTTTCTTAATTTTCTATTACGCATGCTATTTTGGGCTATTTTTAAAATGTATTTCTAGGGCAAACTGGTTTAATTTTCTGCTTATAATGCAAAGTTGACAGTTTTCGCACAATGCATTGTACATTTGTTATATTCTCTACTTACAATCCAAATATTATGCTTATTTAATGTATAACTAACTAACTCTCTAGCCTTCTTAAACCCGAATGTTCATGGCTGCAGCAACACATGCTTTTCATCTGTTCCTGTCCTGAGCAAGATCTATATACTCCTTTCCTTCCCTACCAATTTCCTTTAGGTCCATCTCTACATTATCCCTCCATTTTTGTTTTGGTCTTCCTATTGGTCTTTTACCATCAGGTTTCCCAACAAGAATCCTGTATACTCTTCTTTCCTCTCCCATTTGTACCACATGATCTACACACCTAAGTCTTCTTGATTAATCATTCTAATACTATCTGGACATGAATACAAATTATGTACTTCTAAATTATGTAATCTTCTCCACTCATCTGTCTCCTCATCTGTTTTAGGCCCAAGTATTTTCCTAAGGATTTTATTTTCAAATATTCTCAATTTATGTTCCTTTTTCAATGTAAGGGACCAAGTTTATTTACTGTATTTAATTTTTGTTTTTTTTGTAATTAACAAAAATTAAAAGCTTATTTTGAAATCAATATTATTAGATATAGTCTTTGATTTATAACTATATTGCTTTTTTTATCAATTTATCTAAGATTACATACAGACAAACACATCTGTACACACTTTTATGTACATAGATATGCCTTTTTTTAATATTTTAGTATGAAGATTGCACTTTAGCTATTTAAGCAAGTGTAGGAAAGGTAGGATTTCTGAGAATTTTTTGCAGGATTTTGTTGTCCAAGTATAGATGAGAACTGAGCTGGGAGACTGTTTTGAACCTTTTCATGAGAGTTTGCATGTGAACTGTATGCAAATTGAGCACTATTGACTGTGCATGCTTCTAAGTTTTGATGTTATTTTACATCAACCCTGTGAGACTGTAGAGAGTTTTCCCTTTTCAAGTAGTTTTAACTGATTGTATTTGTATATGTTTTGGGGAGTTAGCAGTTTTATGTTATGAGGCAGTTTATTGTAGAATATTTTTACCTGATGGTATGATATATTGAGTGTCTGCTGTTTTACTTGTAATTATTTTTCTTTTTGTGTTGTGTATTTGACTATATTTTGTCCAAGTTCGTAGTATTTAGAATAATTGTTATTGACTTGTAGGGAGTAATAATCCTTTGCAAGATGCCCTATACTTTAGTCTGAACATTATTATTAGTGTTCACTTTTGAAGCCTTAGTATTCTGGTAGTATTATTAATGTAGACGTAAATTAGGCTAAAATGTAGGCATTTTTCTGATAAATTATACTCACTTAGTTGTTTCAGCAGGTAGAAGTTGCATGATGGTTTACTGCTGATGATGTTAATTTGCTCTTCTTATGTACTACGTATGATGTAGGTTACTTGAGTAATTGGAATTTTCTACTGAAAAAAGGATTGCTTGTCTATTTTATTCCTATGTTGTTAAGTTTGTCCATAAGCAAGCCATGTTTTTACTCTATCCTATGCCTTGGAAGAATCTAGATATATTGTGTTTGCAGTTTTATGTTTCTCTAAGGTTTCAGCTATGTAGTTTTTTAAACTGTGCTATGGGTGTGACTATTGATTTCTCTTTCTGGATGCCATGTTGGTTTCTGTGTATTCCTCTTGCTGCTTGAATTTGACTTAGGTTGTTTGTTTTTTTCTTAGATCTTTATTTGTTTAATTGTTCAGTATTTTTTATTTTTTTGAATTTTAATTACTTTAATTTTACATTAACTAACACATTTTTCTTTAACAACAAAAGAATTTACTCTAGTATAAAAACTTCTACTAACAAAAATGTACTATTATAACTTTTAATTTTAGAAAATTGTATTTTTAAAACTTTAACTTTGAAAAATTGATTTTTAATTACTTTAATTTTACATTAACTAACAAATTTTACATTAACAACAAAATAATTTGCCCTAGTATAAAAACTTCTACTAACAAAAATATACTATTATAACTTTTAATTTTAGAAAATTGTATTTTTAAAACTTTAACTTTGAAAAATTGAATTTTAACACACTTTGACTTTAACAATGTACTTTGATTTTTTTATGTAAAAGAATATTAAAAAATAAAAAATACTGAACAATTAAACAAATAAAGATCTAAGAAAAAAACAAACAACCTAAGTCAAATTCAAGCAGCAAGAGGAATACACAGAAACCAACATGGCATCCAGAAAGAGAAATCAATAGTCACACCCATAGCACAGTTTAAAAAACTACATAGCTGAAACCTTAGAGAAACATAAAACTGCAAACACAATATATCTAGATTCTTCCAAGGCATAGGATAGAGTAAAAACATGGCTTGCTTATGGACAAACTTAACAACATAGGAATAAAATAGACAAGCAATCCTTTTTTCAGTAGAAAATTCCAATTACTCAAGTAACCTACATCATACGTAGTACATAAGAAGAGCAAATTAACATCATCAGCAGTAAACCATCATGCAACTTCTACCTGCTGAAACAACTAAGTGAGTATAATTTATCAGAAAAATGCCTACATTTTAGCCTAATTTACGTCTACATTAATAATACTACCAGAATACTAAGGCTTCAAAAGTGAACACTAATAATAATGTTCAGACTAAAGTATAGGGCATCTTGCAAAGGATTATTACTCCCTACAAGTCAATAACAATTATTCTAAATACTACGAACTTGGACAAAATATAGTCAAATACACAACACAAAAAGAAAAATAATTACAAGTAAAACAGCAGACACTCAATATATCATACCATCAGGTAAAAATATTCTACAATAAACTGCCTCATAACATAAAACTGCTAACTCCCCAAAACATATACAAATACAATCAGTTAAAACTACTTGAAAAGGGAAAACTCTCTACAGTCTCACAGGGTTGATGTAAAATAACATCAAAACTTAGAAGCATGCACAGTCAATAGTGCTCAATTTGCATACAGTTCACATGCAAACTCTCATGAAAAGGTTCAAAACAGTCTCCCAGCTCAGTTCTCATCTATACTTGGACAACAAAATCCTGCAAAAAATTCTCAGAAATCCTACCTTTCCTACACTTGCTTAAATAGCTAAAGTGCAATCTTCATACTAAAATATTAAAAAAAGGCATATCTATGTACATAAAAGTGTGTACAGATGTGTTTGTCTGTATGTAATCTTAGATAAATTGATAAAAAAAGCAATATAGTTATAAATCAAAGACTATATCTAATAATATTGATTTCAAAATAAGCTTTTAATTTTTGTTAATTACAAAAAAAACAAAAATTAAATACAGTAAATAAACTTGGTCCCTTACATTGAAAAAGGAACATAAATTGAGAATATTTGAAAATAAAATCCTTAGGAAAATACTTGGGCCTAAAACAGATGAGGAGACAGATGAGTGGAGAAGATTACATAATTTAGAAGTACATAATTTGTATTCATGTCCAGATAGTATTAGAATGATTAATCAAGAAGACTTAGGTGTGTAGATCATGTGGTACAAATGGGAGAGGAAAGAAGAGTATACAGGATTCTTGTTGGGAAACCTGATGGTAAAAGACCAATAGGAAGACCAAAACAAAAATGGAGGGATAATGTAGAGATGGACCTAAAGGAAATTGGTAGGGAAGGAAAGGAGTATATAGATCTTGCTCAGGACAGGAACAGATGAAAAGCATGTGTTGCTGCAGCCATGAACATTCGGGTTTAAGAAGGCTAGAGAGTTAGTTAGTTATACATTAAATAAGCATAATATTTGGATTGTAAGTAGAGAATATAACAAATGTACAATGCATTGTGCGAAAACTGTCAACTTTGCATTATAAGCAGAAAATTAAACCAGTTTGCCCTAGAAATACATTTTAAAAATAGCCCAAAATAGCATGCGTAATAGAAAATTAAGAAAACTTTCTGATGCATAAAAATACTGACTAGAGCTGAATGAATCAATTACTGTAAAATATTATTCTCTGATTCAAGTAATTTAACTGTAAACATTATCTTTTGTGTGTAAAATATAATTGTTAGTTGAACTGATAAGTACAAATATTAACTTTATACGCCTTCATACAGTCTAAATAACATAACTTTGATATATAAATTAGTAACAATTTGTTAAAATTAAGTTAAACTGTAGAATTGTTTTCTTAAATATAAAGTAGTAAAAATACTAAACAAATAATTCCTTCTTTTCCTATTTAAAGGATGCCAAACAGTGTAAACCAGTTGTTAGTGGCTAAATAACATAAAATTTGAAAGCAGTAACAATATTTTTAAAAAATACTGTTTTTTACCTAACTTTGTGAATTAAATACTAGTACATTTTGTCAAATTATAAATAAAATATACCTATTCCTTTGGTATTTGTACTAAAGTGAAGAAAATGTTACTAAAACTTGGCTAGTACAGTAAATCTGAGAGTTTTAGCTTGATTTGTCCGTAACTGGATATAATTGTAACTTGTTAATCTCGCCAAACACAATCTTTACCTCAATTTTGGAAGCTAGCTGAACTTTAGCGTTTCGAATTACATATAGTGAAGGCCTCTATAGTGGAAAAATACACCCAGTCTGTAAAAAATTTGGAAATGTTGTCTCCTTCTCTGTCGAACCAGACCAAGAGTGTTCTCAAATGTTTCAATATATTTCTTAACATAACTAACTTTTCAAGAAAAGAATACCTTGTGCCCAGATAGCTTAGTTGGTATAGCGTTAGGCTTTTAACCTATCTGTCCAGGGTTCGAGTCCCTGTCTGGGCGATTACAATTTTTAAATTTTGTCATCGGATCTTGTGCAGAATGGATATAAAATATGTTTAAAGTCTAACAGTTTAGAGTTTCTCAAATATCAGCATCTTTACTAACAGTACAGCATAACCAGTATTATTATAATAGAAAAGTTCTGGTGGTAGAACCTACACCTACTGTAATATCTCTGTGGTATTAACTTACATGCAGCCCATAACTTTTGGGACTGTTTCTCCTCCATTACATTTCCTCGCCATTTACCCTTAGCGTCGCGATTAGCCTCAGAAGCAAAAAAAAAAAGCGAAATCTTATATATTTTTTTATATCTCTGAAACCACCTATACTATAGAACTACATTTAATGATTTTTGCAGTCTTCCTGTTCGATCTGTTAAATAAATCCAGTCAATAAAAATATACTTGCACAGAAAAATATGTTTTTCAGATACTTTAATCGGGTAATCTGCTTTTGCGTACTTCCTCAGAAATATACACAATCATAGTTCTTTACAAATTTAGCACCTGATATAGAATAAATCGAAGTCTAGTTAGAGTTGACCTGTAAGTGCTTCTGGTACATGTAGTTACTTGAAAAAACAAATATTGGGTGTATAAAAGGTAGCATTCTTGTGAAACAGTAAAAAATCAACCTCATTTCCTCGTAATATTAGCTGTAAATGCTTCTTGCAGATTAACCAAGCTCTGGCGTGTGGGCCTACGTCACCTATAATCCTTTGTAAAGTTCGTGTTGTCCTATAAATTGTCGATATACATACTAAGTCTCTAGTTACAGCCTAAGCTTTTAGTTTCAATCAGAGGATTTCAGTGTTCAGATAGTGATTGTAGCCTCGTATAATAAACCAAATGGAAATAACCCAAGTGTTGATGCACCAAAAAAACCAGAAATACTTCAAAAATACCTTGAAAAAGGCTATAAGGCTAAATTATTCTTCTAGCATAGAAAAAAAGTTTAGCAAGTGGACCTATGGTCCATATAGTCAGTCGTCTGAGAACTTCGTCTTGTCCTGTGAATTGTCAATATATTGATAAATAGTTATATTAAAAAAAAAGGAACAATGTTGGTAAGCGTCCAGTTATGGACCCATCGGTAAAGGAATTTCAGTCTTTATAGACACACAATAATTTTCGTTACACTAAACATTTGGCCTCGTATAAAAATAAATAATCGAAATGATAAACATTTCGTGTACCTTATCCAGTAAGCCTTAGCTAGAAATACAATAACAGCGTTACAGACATAAAAATTAAGCAAGCTTTGATATTCTAGTGGCACATAATAAATATAAAATATCCTTTAAAAAACTCTGACAAAAAGTTGTGGGTTATCTGAGATCAGAATTTTCAAGCCCTCTCTCCTGCATAAATAGGCTCTAGAATTCACTAAGCCTCAAAATAATATTGGGTACATAAAATAAAAAGCAGATGGAGAGTGATGCTGATCACATCTCCAAACAGCAAAAACAAAAGTATATGGATGGAGCCCTACCTGATATATTTAGAAACATTACCTAGTATAAAAATAACAAAATACTCAGCAAACTCTAAAATAAACAAACTTTCCTACGTAGCAGGCGTAACCTGACCTAAATAAATACATATAGAAATACAGAACCAAAAATAGCATAGTGGAAATCAGTAAACCCTAATAATAATAATAATAATAATAATAATAATAATATATGCTGTGGGTTACATTTTAGCTAAAAGTACTTTTGCTTTAGTGTTTTTGAAAAGATTTAAATAAATACTAAAATCTAAGTTAAAAATTTGTAAATGTATATATGATACAAAACAAAATAAATAAAAATTAATACATACCCTGCAAAAAATCAGTATAAAAGTTGAAAACATCTCTTTGTGCATCCAAAATATAATAACAAATTATACCTGACTGGATTAAATTGTGTTATTTGAGTAATATTAAGCCTAAACTTGTAAAATAAAAGGGTAAAACTTGACGAAACACACTTCATGTGTACAAAATTTAATTCAAAACACATCTAAATTGTGTTATTTGAGTAAACTAGAGAATAATCCTGTAAACTTGGAAAATATATCTGTGTGTGTGTGTG